>NW_028323908.1:0-22741 GCF_984573655.1 Nuphar pumila | reverse complement strand
AATCCGAGGCGGCGTAGCTTTTGAGCAGGGCACCGCAGTACCTAGTCCTCACGACAAGGAGCTCGATGCCATTGACCACGAAATCTCCAAACTCAAGAAGCTCAGCTTGGTGTGCTCGGCCTTCACGAGTGGCACTCATTTGGCTACCGTAGCGATGATGATGATGAAAATGATGCCTGTTTTCTTGGACTTGCCAATGTCCAATGTGGATGCGGTAGTGTTGTAAAGTTATACACCATCATCTTGCAAGGTCAGTGCATCCCGCTTGTGACACTGGGTGTTACCTTCCCACAGCGTCCTGCAGCCAGTGTGTACTTCGGACACTGTTAACAAAGACTTCCTGCTGACGAACGCACAGTCCCATCAACCCCCGAGCTGATGTTGGCGCAGCGTGAGCTCTACAAGCTCTCAGGCCAGTACTTCGCCAGAATGCGTTCCAGCCCCCATTTCCATCCAAATTATTTATGTATTTTCGAGCATATTGGCCCAACAACGTATGGCTTTTGTTGAAACACTGACCTGATCAACCAGGATCCGTGCAAAGGCGCAGTCGGCAACGCTTCGATGTTGCGGTGCAGCTCTCAACGGTCAAGGCCAAGAGCGAAGCGCTCAAGATCCGGCAGAATTTTGCGGTGGCGCAGTTCCGCAGCAAGTTTGACACGAGCGCTCTTGTGCAAGGAGCGGCTCAGCAGCAGCAGCAGCAGCAGCAGCAGCGGCAGCAGGAGGGAAGCGAAGACGAGGAGACATCACATGACGCCTCGGAGGATGAGTCAGAGTCGGAGCTCTCCGAGAATAGCGCGTTTGATGAGCCGATCCAGGTTTGCCCCTGCTGCCGCATCTCCTCGCACACCGACCTTGCGGGAACATGTGGAAGGGTGGGGAGGTATGTTGTTACATCAGGCGGCCGTGGCTGGCCTTGCCTGAGGGCTCATTGTTCGGCAAAGGAGTGCCACAAATACTTGAGTCAAGACTTTAAATGCAGACACAGTGGATAGGGACAAATATAGAGACGAGATAGAGACGAGATAGAGACGAGATAGAGACGAGATAGAGACGAGATAGAGACGAGACTTGTCCAACAAAATGTGCGAGACAGCATTATAGCGTACGTGAGAGTAACGAGTAACGAGTATGAAAGGATGTGAGCGGATTAGGGTAATGGGAGGGTGAGGTTACCATGCACGACAATGTGTGAGATTGCTGCCACACCGTCTTGAGCTCTGTGGCAGGGGCGGTATCAGGCAGCAAGTTCGCAGCGAGCTACAGAGATGCCAGTATTGGAGCTCATACAACGGCAAGTGATGTCTGACGGGTCCCTTCTCTTTACAGACCAGTGCTTTGCCAGGATGGCGTTCCACCCCTGCCCCAAATAATCAAGCATTTTCAGGGATACGGACCCACGAAGTACTGCTCCAGACACCCCCGTGTACACTTGTGCGTGCCTATCGGGTGCTAGTGAGGATGATGAGCCGTTTTCACTTCACTAACGCATTCACGAAGGCATGGGCGGCTCCAAGTGCAACTTGGAGCTCAGTTTCGTCACTGCCATTCAAGCCTGTACAGAAGCGTCTGGTACCAAAAATGCTGAAATTTCAATGCTACTTTTGGGTGCTGGCCCCTAAAATGTGCAGCCAGAATATGCTTTCGTACAACCCTGCTGCCATTCAATTCGCTTTGACGACGCGATTGCGTCGGCGTAATGCAAACACCCCTCCCACAAAGACAAACATTCACACACATGCTTGCGGAGCACATATGGACGCAACACTAACTGATGTGCAGTGGTGAGAGGAGCAGGTTGTACGAATCGACATCAAGAAGGCCGGTCCCATCGTGTCGAGGGGGACCTACCGGGTCTCAGCTACGCTGTACCAGAACTACGAGCCCGTACCTGCCGCGGAGGGCACCGTAGTCAGCAGTAGCACAGACCGTGGAGAGTTTTCCGGCATCTCCCCCGGCACCCTTGCTTGGAACAGCACCCTTATGCTGGTGGGCGTGCACATTGACTCCAACTCAAGCCTCGTATTTGAACTCCACCAGCAAAAGAAAGGCCTGGCAGGCACGCTCCAAGCATAGCGTCCCCACTGCTCCTAGCCTACTTGCATGCTTCCATCCCTCACGGCATCATTGTTTACAATGATGATGTACCGTTTTACAACACTACCGCATCCAGGTGGGCATTGGCAACTTCAACAATTAATTGGCAGTCAGTGCTATCATTACCATCACCTGAGGCTAGCGTACCTGGACCAGCCTGAGCTAGCATACATTGCCGAAGGGAAGGGGCTGATTCTGTTGCAGACGGTGTTGCTGGTTTATTGCGATGTTCGACGTAGAAACAGGTCGAGAAGTGCCATGTCTGATTGGAGCTTTACCAATAGCTCCGTCGTGAGGGTTGTCAATGCTGCTGCATGATTTATCACTACCCTAACCTGCATGCAGAGTTTCGACAGAACAGGTTTCGGCCCCCATTTTCGTCCCAGAAATTTCTGTAGATTTGGGTATCTTGACCTGAAAAATCAGACGGCTCAGCAAAACACTGCCTTCATGTTCATGCAACAGATGGATAGGGTTGTATCATTGTGCAAGCTCTGTGACTAACATCATCAATGTTGCATGATGATGCTGTATCTTTGTACAACACTACCGCATCCACATGGAAATTGGCAACTCCAAGAACTACTTGGGAATGTGGTTGCATCATATAACTAATCAACTGCGCTTTTCACAGATCATCAGATACTGGGATCAATGCTCAGCTTCCATCTAAGGGCGGTGATGTATTGACATGGCACTCTGCCAAGCAGACACATCACATCTCTAGGATCGATCACACCCTGTAGAGTTGTCAACAGGCAGTCAATTGAACCAGCGCTTCGCAAATTGGGTTCAGCACCCCATTTTAATCGCAAGAATACAATTATTATTTACTATCTGGACCCGGAACATCTGGACCGGAAAGTTACACATGGGCAAAGCTGTTGCTGGTACACCACTGTAAGTCTTGATCAAACCTCACCCATTACATACCACGTCCAGGAGTCGCGCACAAAGAGGAGGTGGTGGCGTGGGCAGAGGCAACAGTCCGAGACCATGCCAACACTGCAGGCGTGAGGCTGCACTCTGCTCCTCTCAACACCCTGCCGATCATGCTCGGCAACGGCCGGAAGTACGCGTGGAACAGCGCCAGGCTAGACTTCTACGTTCAGGTGCATGCTGTCCCCTCACAGTGTTTCACGCTTTGAATTTCCAGGTCCAGATACCCAAAAATACATGAAGATGGGCGTCGATAGCCGTTCTGGCGAAGCACTCCTCCCTCGCCTCTTCACATGCCTGTCATCCCCAGGTGCATGCTGTCATCCCTACAAGAAGGGATCCCTTCCCTAACCCGTCCCGCCACCGTCGATTACCGCAATGCTTACGAAAGGAAAATGATGTGTCGTATTATATCACCACCGCAACCAGAAGATAATGTATCATTTCACAACATTACCGCATCCACATGGACAGGGGCGGCTCCAAGAACTGCTTGACGATCGTAAGCACAAGCACACTTTGGCGGAGGCATTCTTGTTGCCCTCTCTAGTTGTGCTCGGCTTTGCCAATGTCCGACGGGATGCGGTAATTCGCTCAACAGGCTGATCATCACCAGATTGTCACATGCGCATAAAATAGCCCTGAATGTCATGCATGCAGCTTAAGGCTTTCATTTTCGGCGTATAATGCAAGAATAATGCCATCAAGTACGCCAGATATTCAGTGATTTTCAGGTCAGCATGGTACCTCGAGCGGTGAAAAAAAGCCACGCATGTATCTCTCAAGATGGTGCACGCCCTGGCAGCTTTGACCGTCAGTGAGCTAACGCGCATTGCGCCAAGTGTGTGTTTCACTTACACGATCAAGTGGCGATGCTGCAGGAGATGCAGAGCATGCCAGGGGACGTCGAAAGAATGCTCGCCGGAGATGCTGTGGCCGCCAGGGTGGTCCCGAAGGAGCCCTCGACGTCCGCCGGCGACGACCAGGACGTCCCGGGCATCCCCGTGTCTGCGTACGCCAGCGTCAAGGTCTCCGCCGTTCAGACTGAACCCTTCCACGTCGGAGAGGGCCTCGTCGTCATGATCGGTGAGTCAGCACTTTCCCTCCCTCTGGCAGAAAATCAGAAAACGTGCCTTTTATTCTCGTATTGGTGTGTCCTCGGACTATGTCGTCCAGGAGGACGAAATCGGGTGTCGAAATCAATGGTCTGCATGGTGGAGACCGGACAGCCTATCCGACTACCCAGCTCCAACAACAAACTCACTTTGCTGTTGAAGATGACGAGTCATGTGTGCATTGACAAGCACTTACACCATCACCAGTTGCACCCTTTTGTCAGCACCTGTTATTTCCTTACACGCTGTGATTCGTCTGTGGCTTGCAACTCTCCTCGCTGCCATGCAGACTCTCTGAAACTGCTTCCCGGAAACGTGAGCATCACCCGCGTGACGGGGACGTACTGGAACATCAACCGAGAGTCTGTGCACCTCGGCTTTGAAGCGTTGCCTCTGCCTGACTCGGATCACCTCAACCCTGTGTTTGAGTATTCACATGATGTCGGCTTTGGCGCTGCCGCCTTTTCGGATCCAACTTGTGTGCTTTTGTTGGAGGTGTGGCCCTGATCTGAAGGATTTGTGTTTTGATTTCCACCCATTGCACAAACAGGGGGGGTTTCCACATATTGCATGAACAGCGCGGACACCGCAGCCTTGGCTGATTTCTACTTATTCCATGAACAGGAGGGACACCGCAGCCCTGGCCGAGAACACAATCAGCTACCTCTGCACTACTCCTGTCATTTCAAAGTATCGTTGTGACAGCTGGTGATGATGATGCTGATGTGTTTTTCCATGACAGGCCGGCCTGTTTCGAGCGCTGACGTTTAATTAGCTGTTTTGTCCGAACGTGCTGTCCTGTTCGACCCCCTTGGACCCTCTTCTGTTTCACTAAAGCTCTTGGCGGAACATGCATATCAACATGCAACCACACCAAGCTATGCCATGCATGCGCAGCATCCCTGTTTCAGGCATCCATACCCTCGAAGTGCACAGTCTGGCGCACAGACGGTCTACCTCCAGACGGCAGCGAGACCTAGGTTCGCAAGGCAACAAGCGGCATGCAGGTGACGTGCCTCGAGAAGGAGACCAATGTGCTGAAGGCCATCGGCTACACCGTAGTCCACCTCTTCACGAACCCTGCAGAAAAGGGCCGTCCCGTGACGAAATCGTCCACACGCGACTATGTCATCAACAGGGGCGCCTTTCAGCTGCCTATCTACCCGTTTGTGCCGCCCACATCCGGAGAGCTCACCTCTGACGTCCTTGCGGACTATCCTCGTGTGCCTTGCTCCTCTGTGCTGCTCCGCATCCTTACGTTTGAGGAAGCAAAGGCACAAAGGTGCGTGCCGTTCCACCAGCATGCAGACTGTTGAGCGCGTAATCAAAGCGTGCATAGAGAGAGCATGTCTGCCCGCACAAGATCTTCTTCATATGATCTTGTGCGGGCTCTCAATCTTCATCATGATCAAGATGTATCTTTTTACAACACTACCGTATCCTCATGGACATTGGCAACTCCAAAAACTACTTGGGAGTCAGTGCTATCGTTACCATCACCTGAGGCTAGAGTACTTGGACCAGCCTGTGATACCATGGCCTGACCTGACATATAGCAAAGGCAAATGATGCAAGCCCATCATAACTCAATCAAGCAGCAGAAGCAGAAAGTGATAGTTCCATTTAGTCCACCAAAGGTCAAGTGGTGAAACTGTCCGCCCACGAATCGAGGGGTCGCGTGTTCAAATCTCGGTTTGGCTCGCACTTGATGCCTCAGCATTCGCAGGCGAAGCGCATGCATGTATCGCTTGACACAAATGTGTCCCTTGTGCGTGAAGGTTGTCATGCAACTCTGCGGATTCGAAAGATTCCTGTTCCATGCGCAGTATGGTATATCGTGTTCTTCAACACAGGCGCCTGCACTCCTTGTGAGTACTCAGCAGGCCCGTTGATAATGCGTCGCATCGTCGCGCGTCCCAATTTAGTCCAGTTAGAGTGGTATGATCGAACAGTCACAAGTGCGACTGACAGGCACGCAATATGCCAGTGATTGATTCAGGAAGTTGAACCCGATGAGTCGCACACCATCTGGCGGCATGTGTATATTGATGCCTTTGCTTCTGCTGTTGGCTTGCGCAACGAGGGCAGACACCATCATATCATGACAGGCCTCACCTTCTGAGATTGGTACATCTGGTATCATATCAGAGGTTCATTTCGGGGAGATGCCTGTCCCCAACAACGTGAGTTGTCTCACCCCGAACAAGATGGACAACCTGATGATGAAATCTTTTTCAGCACTACCACACGACCATGTGGATGCAGTTGCTTGTTCATCAATACATAGATCACCAAACTCGCCCCACATAAACACAGTTTGGCAACTCCGAAAAAGTGCTATCGTTGGAGAGCTTTGGTTCGCTTTCTGCACCCATCAACTGCAAGTTGCGCACTTCGCCCCAACACTCATGCAAATCCACAGGCAATTTCACGTTGATGTAGTGTACGAATTAGACAAATTGCCATGTTGTCGCATATCAGTTCCCAGCACCGATTCAGTACTGAAGGGGGCAGATCGATCACTCAACATGCAAAATGCATACACAACGATGCTGGACAACACACCAGCAGTCGTTGCATGATGGGAGGGATCACTATGGGAAGTTCAGTCCATGTGAAGTGTTAAATTATCCAACATGCAGTACACACACCACTCCAGTGTCCTGCAGGCGGGCGAAGCCACCATCGTATGCAGACAGGGTCTATGACTCCTCGTTAATGCCACCAACATCCACCGAAAAGGTGCTCTACTCAAAGTATCTCAACCGCACCTTTGTCTCCATACGAGAAGCAGCACACTCGCTCTGCATGATGCCTCGCTCTCAGGCGGCAGCCCTGCCCAAGCGGCAAGCAGTCCAAGAGCGCCCCAAGAAGGGGGGGGGGGCGTTTTGCGCGGGGCAACAACAAAAAGAAAGATGCTCCTCCTCCCCCCCCCCCCCCCCACCTCCCCCACCTGCCGCTGAGAAAGGTGCGTCCTGTTGCAGTGCTCTCCAGAATGGGGTTCGACCCCCATTTTTGCCCCAGATTATCATGCATTTGCAGGGCTAGGTACCCACGAAGCAAACTGCCTGGCAAAGCACAGGTGGAGTGCGCTGCTCGATGCGAAGAACGCCCAACGGAGAAAGCACGGCGTCCTGGGAGAAATTGTGCAAAGGGACCTGGCATGATTCTCGATTGATTTATCTATTTATTCAAAACATTCGGGGGTAACCCATATCCTACCCGAGTTCTGGGCTGTTGGACCGATAACAAAGCCCTTTGCACGCACCTCTGCATACATTGCTCAATCTAGAATGACGCCATGCGCCCTTTGCATGTTGCCGCTGAGGACTCCATCATGAGCATGTCGCGTTTCCCGATAGATTCGTTCCTTTTCATATTGCCTATTTGAGAAGAGTTGATTGGTGCCAGTGCATCAGGCACATCCCGTCACTCACTTCACACATTCAAGCCTGCCGAGAACGCTTCAGACATGCAAGTCTCAAGCTCTCAGGGTGAGAATGTCCACGTGGATGCCTCAGCTGTGTAAACAGACATCATCATCAAATTGCTGTGATGAGGAGTCAGGCTGGTCCAGGTACGCTTGCCTCAGATGAAAGAAATGGTAGCACTGATTCCCACGTAGTTCTTGGAGTTGCCAATGTCCATGTGGATGCGGTAGTGTTGTACAGAGATACATCATCATCATCAGGAGATGGCAGGTCATGGTATGGAAAATCAGGCTGGTCCAGGCACGCTTGGCAGAACATACATGTTAATTAATATGCAACCATACCAGGGAACACCCAGCATGCTCAGCAGTTGCACACTACGCGTGCACCCGGGTGATGGTAAATGAATGAATGATGTAATAATGAACAAACAAACCAATCAATTGGGAATCACGCCGTGTCCCCTGTGCCGTGAAACACGGCGAGAGAGATGTACCCAGGGGACTCCGGCCTCGGGCCCAGGCTGGTCGGCCCGGGGAACAGGCGGCAATGGTAGCACTGATTCCCCAATTGCTCCTGTGTAGACTCCGGCCCCTTCGACGTTCCCGGGGAGCCCGACGCTGCCATCGAGAGCGACAGCGACTTGGTGGAGGTGGAGCCACTGCCCACCACAGATGGGGAGTTGCACCAATGGATGCGGAGGAAGATGGAGGTGCCTCAGATGTGGAATCGTCCGCTCCTTGACTTCAATTTCGCGCACCCCTACATCCCCGAACTTGGCTTCCATGTGGCGGTCGACGCAGGCATCCGGCTTGGCAGGAATTTGGCATCGGCTGCGATCTTCTCCCTCTTCCCCCCGGGCTCGTTCTACCAGGACAGCCCCGTCAGCGACGATGTCAAAGTGCGTACGCATGTGGCACATTGATGTGTCTGGACCAGCCTGTGCAGAAGTGTATGCCTGGTAGCAGAAATGCGGATTCTCTGTATATGATTGTATAGGTGCTGCCTCACAAATGTGCAGCCAGCATACCCTTTATACAGCCCTGTGCCTGGTGCACATCTGCATCCTCGGTATTCATTTTTGGGAGCTTTGGCATGGGACGTGAAGCTTGGCGACTCCGTTTGCAGTCAGGGAAACCAACAGATCCATGCTCCAGGTCACACAAGGAACACTTCGGCTGAGTTGCGGGTCCGGTGGTAAGGTTGGCAGCCTCCTTTGTCTCTTGAGGGGTACAATTTGTAGCCAGGTGCAGCATGACCATCGGAAGCCCCTTCGGCCTAACCCCTTCGAGGCATTACTCACTGCTTGAGTTCGGTTCCACTTTGTTCGTTTTGACAATCTCAACACACATTTTCCCTACCACTTTTTCTTGCCGTCCAAAGAGCTCCTTAGGCAAGGGCAAAACCGGTCACGTCTGCATGATGTAACCACATCTCAGATGTAACATCTGTTCCCACCCTTTCACCTGCTGGCGTCTTGTACCTGTTTCACCCTTTGCGTTGCAATCAAGTCAAGTTGTCTCCCTGCTTACCATTAGCTGGATCAAATACGTGATCAAATACGTGTTGCCTGTGCAAGATCGCGACTCAGACTAGCTTGCCCTATCTGTAGGTCACTCTGGCGTACGATATGGACAGCATGCTGACTCAGCCGCGCTGGCTGGACGGCTTCCAGCACTTTGCGGGGTTTGCGGACGAGGGTGGTATGTGTGTCATCATCGATGTGCGCTACATCGTCCCATCGACTGGCACCACGGCGCCCGCGGGGTGGGCGTGCCTCCCTGTTCTCACCAAGCGCGAGTTTGTCGCTTCCGGGTACTATCAGCTTCCCCTCTTCCAAGGCCTCCCCTCCATGTTTTTGCTCATGGACATGAAACAGCGGAACGATGTGGAGGGGACGCTCACAGAGGCCATCCAAGTGCGCGATTCTTCTCGAGCTTCCGTTCGCCGAGTTCGCGGGCACTATGCCCATATCCTGCTTGTGTGACTTGTTTCATTTGTTGATGTTCCTCCTGAAACAGCAACAAACCTTGAAGAGAGTGCCGGTACATGGTGGCATTGCCCCGGCATAGGCCGACGCTGAGCTCCCGAAGCGCGTCATCATCCCGGACATTTTGGCTTTCGTTAAAAGCCGGCTCGTTCCAATTGGCATGCTCGCTTTCACTTTAGCATGTATATGTGCGTGCAGGCCGGCCGTGTGCGTTATGTTCATGACAAGAGCAGCGTGTTGGTTCGGTTGCTGGACGACCAACGGCGAGGCCAGCTGGCTCAGCCAAGCTGGTCTGCAACCAACTCCATCACAGTACCGGGATATGCTGATGCGAACCCTGCCCTCAAGGCAGAGCTCAACCGAACGATGCGCAGCAAGACGTACAAAAAGGCCGTGCCGTCCAACATGGACGCCGAAGGCCTCATCGCTGACCTCAATCTGTCCATATCGCGGGTTGCTGGATTGCACCACACTGGGAATGATGCGTCCACGCTGGGCTATGTCTCTGGGACATGATTGTAGTCGGCCACGTGACTTCCCTCAAAGATTGCTAGTGTTTCTTGTTCTTATTTAGCAGCGGTCTTGACGATGTGAGAACGCTTGGGACCACCCAGGCCTCAATCCTAGTTGTAACTCAGCCAATGATGTAATGCCTCGTTCCCCTCCAAAGTCGTCAACCCTCCGCAGCGACTATGAAGCAGGGAAACTGCACTGGAGTCACATTACATCCCAAAGGCATGGACGCCCAAGCAGGTCCCAGGACGCAAACAGAAGAAGATGCAAAAATGCTCCACAGAATAGAACTGGTTGCCTCACACTTACGGCGAAAGAACCGGCTGTTTCGCATGTCCTATAACAATACCATCAAACCAGGCGGCTACAGTCACAAATTTGAACTCGTCGCCAAGTTTACATAGAAAATGATGTTGAATTCTCAGGTACTCATATAGGAAAAGTACCCAAAAGTGATGTCACTCTCTAAAACAAATCGCCCATCTGTCGGTAATCTGAAAGAACGCCGAAAGCCTGTCTCCTTGGCAGCACTAGTATCTCAAGACGCGGACTGAAACATTGTCTGAACAAGTGGCACTGCTCATGATCTGGTAAGGTCAGCTCATGTCAGCAAAATTGGCCATATTACCATACAGAAACAGCATGGCCCGCCTCACATGTCCAGTGCATTGCAGGACTACGTAATGAACATGGTAAATCATGCCGCAACGCTTTTCGACCACCCTCTGTTTCAGGGTACCAGGTGCTGGCATTGCCTTGCTCGCCTCACACTTCCTTGACAATGCCTCCATCCCACGTCTCCTTATCCCCGGCCATATTGTTGGCGATTGCGCATGAATGCAGGGTGAGCACGCTATCCTTGTGGTTGGACTCCGCGCCAAACTGGGCGTTGTCGATGAGCGTGCAGTCCTTGAGGGAGACAGTACACCGCTCACCACACCACACTCCAGAGCCTGAGTGGGAGTTGGAAGCCGTGCAGCCCTGCAAGGGCTGACAGAAACTTGAAATCACAAGATAAGCATGTGAGCATAGCAAGCCCGGACGTCCAGATGAGCGCATGGGTTGCCGCGGTAATTTTCTTGTTGTACGTTATCATAGCGGGCGCTTTGGGTTGCATGTGCGACGAAAACCTTGCAAAACGCCCGCAGGATCAACCTCTCTGCTGGGGCACAATCATGTGGGCGCTGCCTCAAGGATAAAATCTGAATACATGTAACGAATACGCTTGAAACAGGGCGGCGTTCACGGCGGCGACACCGCAAACATGATTTCAAGCCTAAATGGGAAGCGAGGGATGCAGCATCCCCCGAAGGAGAACGCAACAAGGCAGGCTTGCAGAACGTCTGATTGACGAGGTGGCGCTGCAGCACATGCGTTGACGGGACATGTTGGAGAAATCACTCTCAGACACATCTCTACTAGAGTGACATGGTTGGCACATGCTTGGCGTAACCTTCTAGGTAACACTGAATCCCAAGTAGTTCTTGGAGTTGTCCGTCTTTGTTGGGCTGGCGTATTCGTACGTTTTCTGGTGCATACACAGAACAAGCACAGAATGATCATGTGCATTCTTACGACCCTAAAATGACATTTACTTCAATATTTATCACTCAATCAATCTGGACCCCAGGCCATCTTGGCACGTCGGGACGTTCTGCAGATTGATGAGTCAGGCTACCAGTGTTCGCCACGCAGCATGACTTCTGGGTCCAAACGCCTGAACTTACATGCATTATAGTGACAGAAATGGGGGTCGGACTCTATTCTGGCGAAACACTGCACGATTTGCTAGGGGTACGTGTTCAACAGGGGGCTCATGTTTGAATTTGTTCAACACGAATGGAATTATTTATTGCTATTATTGAATTACTCATCCGGCACGAATGTTATATATAGCCCCAGTTCCGTAGGGTTTGCGCGAAACACACCCCAAGCTCTACAGTCGCGCCCTCAGTGATGCACATGCCTGATCCTTGCATGTTGGTGGCTTTGCAGCCCTTGGCTGTCACATGAGACTTGCCCCAGATGTAGAGCCCATGGAGGCCCTGGTTGAACGTGCAGCCCTCCAGCTCTCCGTTGGCCCCTTCCCAGAAGTAGAAACCAACGCATTGGGCCGTGACGTTGACCAGCTTCATGTCCGAACCGGCACCGATCACAAGGAACGCATTGCGCTCATCTTCGTCGGGCTTTCCCATGCCTGCGAAAATGCCAACGATGACGAATTTAGAACTCCACCGCATCTACATGGACATTGGCAACTCCAAGAACCAAATGGCATATCCAGGCTAATTGAAGGCTGCACTCAATCTCCAGATTCGCTTGACAGGGCATCTGTAAAAGCGCCCCCCTTCCCATCTCCCCTGCATTTAGATTTAGGCACGAGATCAGCTCTTTCTATCTCGGCTGACTTCCTAGTCGTCCCGATTGCAATTTTAGCTCGGAAAAACACGAGCTAAAACAAAAAAAGATAAGCCTGAAACTATAAAGCCTTTTTTGCTTTAAAGAACACATAATTAAAAAGATATGGCATCGCACGATTACAATTGTCAACGCCCGATTCTTTGGGCTGGCATGTTCTTTTCGTTGCGACAGCGCAAGCTCTGTTCCGTCACTAGTCGGCGAAAGAACCTGGTTTGAACCACACCAATGCACATGTGTGACTCATGAATGTTACAGAATAGACATTCTTATGTATGTGAAACACTTGGTGACACGCGATAGGTCAGGGGGTGCTTTGAAGGTGCCTCAAAGACCCCTGACCCTCGAGTCGCTCGGATGGGATGGTACTCGGGCCGGGCGGCCCCAAGAGGGACTCTCGACCCCCTACCCCCTCCAACTGGACATCAATTTGACATCAATTTGAGCACCCGACATACCTACCTCAGCTGAATGGCCCCACAATAACCAATAACCATAGATTGAAGTAGGCAACAAAAACACATGCAAGGCCAAAGCATTTGCTGCAATACTGACTTCATGCGGTCTTTGATGACCTTCCCTTCCTCAAGATACTGCATGCTAGGTGGGAGGGTTCCCAAGGGGGGGGTGGGTCGATTTTGGCCAAACGTCGACCCCAGACCCCCCTGACGAACATGGACCCCTGGTCCACCTTCCGGCCATGGTTCGAGGGACATCGTATCCCCTGATCTACCGCGTGTCACGAAGTGTTCATGTGCAGGACTCGCGAGACATCACGATTCCTGTGCAGTACTCTTGACGTCTCGCTCTATAGTTTGATGCGGGAAATCAACGATGAGCGCACACTCGTAATACAGTTTGGGGCGTTACCAGTCAGCCGCACGTTTTCTATAGCCATGCCTTTGCCGACGTTGACGAGCATAATGCGGGGAGATAAAGTGAGCTCTCCGTTTCGTAGCTGCATGTCGTCTGTGAGGAGTGGAAGGTGCCAATGTGGACGAGGGTGCTCGTGCCAAACGAAGCCGAAGTTCTTGTCGTACCCCCCCTTAGCAAGCAGGTGTCGACCGCCCATGTCGATGCATGTGCCTTTCCCTGGGCCTTGACAATACGCCGCAAACTCCTCAACAAAGTGGATGCTCTCCGGAAGCTCCACCCAAGTAGTCATGATGACGTGTTCACGTGCAGGCACGACCTTCCCGATCAGCGCCAGATTTTGGCTGTGTTGCTGAAAGTGCTGGATAAGGCTTGGCTTTGGACGCCGATCAAAGACCCAAGTTTCAGCTTTTTTCACCTGTAATCTGTAGATGCGAACGGGTCGAAAGCGTAGTAGGGCTGCATTTTCATTGTTGCGTGTCAGTTTCGGTTATCAACTGACATGTTGAGGAGCCTTTGCGCAGCCGCTTCAAGTGGCGCAAGTTTGCCATGCTTTGCCACACGGTAGCCGAGTACCCCTCGGATAGCGCATGATGGCACGATATGGATAAGCTTCCTGGAGCCTGTTACTTTGAGAGCATCGTATCAAGCTAGCTGCGTTGACATCGCAAGAGTGGCCGAATTGCGTGTTCCAAGTCCCTGCTGTTGGCATATTGTGTCCACGTAGCGATTTCATATAAGCCGCTATACCCTCTATCCGAAGCAGAACAAATGTAACTGCAAATGTAAATCATGATTGCAATAACTTCTAATGCTGCTCTTCAACGTTTCCGTTCACCCGCTTGTCACGGGTCGTCACGGTTTGCGCCTGCGGTAATGTGGCAACTACGTTTGCCTGGATGATACCGACCTTGGCATGAGAGCCAAGATATCGATATAAAAAAATCCACTTAGTCTATTGACTCGGATGTGATGCTTGACATGATTCAACCACGAATCCACCAGATGAGAAGCATAGCACAAGGCAACGTGGCGGATAGAGCAACATTGCTTCAGTTTGCACTCACTCTGCCGTGATTGCTGGTTATCAATTAAGAAACCTTGAATCCATGAATAAAACACGATTTGTATCAATCATAAGCAGTGAGATCATTTACTCTGTACGATACATCGACAACATTGCAACGGTGTCGTGGACAGGATCTGCCATTTCGGAGTATGCTTGCTGTCCGGATGTGTTTCAAACGTAAAATGCGACTTAAAGAATATGTTTTAATGCTTGTTATAAGTTGAGGTCATAAAGCGTTGAATAGATGCCAGTTTTCCATGTATGGGCACGTTACCCGCGGTGCACGTTCGCAGCCTACAATACCCAAGTGACGTACAGAATACAGAATGGTGATAGGAATAACCGATTTATATACTGCAGCGCACCTTTTGGTTGGTTTTGGAAGAGCTTCGGCCTGTCAGCGTTGTGAAATGCCTGCAATGCGGGAGCTGGTGCATACAACTTGAGGCTAGGTCCAATCGTAAAATTGACAGCTTTGTAAGATGTGCATCAGTTGCTGCCGTCGTTTCTGCATCCGACAACAAGTCCTCAGCTCGTTTCGGAGGCTCCTGTTCTGTGACTAGGATGTTTCGGGAGAGATAACTGACTGGACCGAGACAATGTATCGGCCTGAGTCTCAGGTACTCAGAGCTTCGACCACTCTATGAAGCCCACGTTCATTTGATGGCCACTGCACCTAGCACGCGTCAAAGAGTATGCAACGGGTGTTGGTAGTATTCACCACGCTGACGTGAGTGCATGTCTCTCGTGCCGTAACTCCCCGCATTGTTCATGAACAACGAAAATGCAGTTCTGCTCGAGATGTCACATATCAAGATTTACGCATTGCCGAGATAGCGGTTGTTGATTTCTCATCAGCATTGGCACCCCATTCTGGCGCCATAGCTTTGTCTCTGTCACAAGCTACGTAGGTGAAAGCCGAGCGATGGTACGTTCATTAGCAGAACTTCTCACAGTCTGTACTCATCAAGCACATATATAAGCGTGATGGTTCCTCTCGCGTATGCTTGATTACGATGTTCTTGATTGGGTGATCCTCAGGGTTCAAATTTGAATGTTCCAAAGTGGTGCTTTTCGAAAGCAGTTGGCGAAGCATATACTACGTTACATTTATTTATTCTTATTGATTTGTCCTGCGATTGATTTATTTGTATGCGTGTGGGTGTTTGGTGTCGTCCGAGTGAACAATGCCGATCCCACACGACCACAGGTCTGCGTGTTGAGGTATGTGCTGATCACAGGGTTGTCGAAAAGATAGAGATCAGCGGTTGTGGACTATCATTCAAGAACCGTTTCATCCCAAGTGGATCCCAGCGAGGCCGCCGATCGGCGATGGCGGTCAGCAGATAGGGGAGACCGAGTTGCCCTGCCCCGCATTGTCGTGAGAACCTGTTCCCAGCAGCATGGCTTGCTCGACCAACGACTCCGCACGCCGCATCGCAGATGACTGCGCACACTGCTGGTGACATTGACAGCTGGTGCTGCGCAGGCTGAAACGATCACCATACCGCGAGCAGACCAGGACCTTGACATGGACGAGGTTGAGCTCGTTCTCAAGCCTGAGGCGTTCAAAATGACGCTGGTGGGAAAGCGCTCGCTGCAACATGAGAAGGTCTCCGAAATACTCCAAGAGCATGCCAAGCAAATCCCACCCAAGGTACAGATTTGTATAGGCGAGGACAGCTACAACCGTTTCTCCAGCGACGTCCTCCTCGACACAGGCAACAGGTTCATCCACACCATTGCCAAGTCCGAGGACATCGTACTGGAGCCTTCCGATGTGCCATCACACGGAGACGTCATGCGCTTGCTCGCGCTGCAGCCGCCAGCAACGATGAACGTGAAACAGCTCACTGAAGTCATTCGCACGCTCTCCTACATGAACGCATGCGACGCTTTGGACGCTGTGGCTGAATACTTGCCTACCGTCCTGGGTCCTCGAACGCTCACGGCGCTGATGGCCGTCACCGTGCAGTGCAGCGTTGTTTCCAGCCTCTTTGAGCACTTGTCCAAGATGATGGACGCCGCATATCATGACTTCTTGCCGCTGCAGATTCTCGAGTTCTGGAAGGAAATGGCACCAGTGACGAGCACAGAGCTGTGCGCGCAAATGTTGACCACTGGAGGTTTGACCTCGAGATGGATGTGGAGCACGCTGTCTGCAATTGTCTGCAAAGGGCAGTGCGAAGATCAGACAGCAGACAGCAGCATCGTGCTACCCCCGGGGAAAAGCCTATCTGCGTCGGTGCACCTCTCGCAGTTTCTGCGCATGTGTAGCCTCAGCTCCCGCTGGTGCAGCTGCCGATCCCGTGTTGTGATGGCCGTCGATCTGCAAGGGAAGATCCAGACGCACAACGACAGCATGACTCCGGTTGTGCTGCGGCAAGATGTGCGCTCGGCATGCTGTGCCGTCAGGCTTCTCAAGATAGCAACCTATCAAACTATTGGAAACGTCAACCTCGTCCTTGCTGGAACTCCTCACACGTTTGCGATTCGTTGCGGCCCTTCCGAAACCACACCCTCCGAAGACTTTTCGTTTTACGTGTCACCCACGACCGCCACGCTGCCGTCCCAGTATCAAGTAACCCTTGGCCTCTTTGCAGCTGAGGACTCCGAAGCAATGCTCAACGGCTGCTTTGCGCCGAAAACAGCGATTTGCGGCATCAGAACGTGCACGTTCCTGGGTGGAAGTACTGCTGCAAACCATGGCTTCCACGATTTTGCCCCCGTGTGGCTTGTATCTGGCAAATGCATGATTGCATATGTGGAGATTGCCGTGCAAAAGTAGGGGTGAATGCTGCATGATACATTTGTCGTGGTTTTTGGGTTTGGTGTTGCTTGCTTGCACTCACGCAACATATGTCTTGCATTACAGCAACAGTCACACCATTGCAATCGCACTAGCCATGCAATGCGCCGCCGGGCTTACTGACTAGGCACACTGAAATGAAAACATTCCAGTGAAGTTCAGTGTGATCAGAACAGGACACGTTTCAGTGAAGTGTAATCAGAACAAGTTAACAAATAGGCAAAGTTTACTGTTTGCGCAGTGCATTGCCATGTACCAGCAGGTACTGCGACAAACACCGTCCTGCATGCCTTCTGTGAATGCGTTGTCACGCATCATCTCCTACATCAATTGCTCTAGTCTGGAAACTGTTGACTTGCGAGACGAGCACCGTTCTGCTGCTAAACATGTAAACAAAACTGCCAAAGAACGCCTGTTTGAAAATTTGAAGTCTCAAATCTCCAGAACTTTGTAGTTGAGAATCAGGATTTTTCATATCTATTTTCTGCGGCAGATATAGAAACAATCCTGATTTGTGTGCCTTCACTTGAATGGTTTAAATGTTTTGCGGGCTGTGGACAAAACGTGAAAATTAGCGTGTTTGAAGTTGGCGGCGATATGCTACTCATGAATTTGCCAGCATTCTTCCACAGCCTCTGCAACGTGTGCTACCATGGTCTCGAGCTTGAAGCTATGCAAGCAGAGCTGCTGCCAACGAAGGCGGTGGTGTGCGAGAGAACATTGACGACGCACGGTCTACCACCTCGCTGTCGCTGGAACTGGTTGTGAACTCTGCCTACAAACACAACTGCAAAGCGACAGCGGCGAAAGCGCCGAGGTACACAACAAGTGCCGCTTGCAGGTTGGAGGCGGCGCCTTTCATGGGGGGTGACGAAACGGGGGGTGGGGGGCTGGATTTAACGACGGTGCTTGAGCCTGAAGGGGCAGGCAGGGTGGGCACGGCAGTAGTCAGTGGGGGAGGAGGGGGGGGGAAGTCCGAGAAGTAGGGCTTCATAGAGCTAGAGAGGCCTGGAATGTTGTACTGCAAGCACATGCAGGGGGGTGAGTGCAAGCACGCGCAAGCTTGTCAAGTGCACCAGAGCCAGCTGATGCGTACTGGCAATGACAAAGTTTGTCAAGCCGCACTTGGAGGGACCTGATTCCCCATGCAGTATTACCCAACAGCACCATGATATGCTCTTGTGAGACCGAGGACTTGCACCTTGGAATTGAGGGCGTACCGAGCCATAAAAACGTTGATTAAACACACTTTGCCACAGCAAGGAAGAATCTTCGCTCTGGAATGCCACCCTCGCTACCTTGACGCAGTTAGCACGTTTTGTTCTGTGCTTGGTGTTGTGCAGGATCCCAAGCTTGGGATGTCAGCTTGCTGCATCTTTTAGATTACCAAGGTGTTTGATTCCGGCACGCTCATATGCCGAGGCCGTATGCCATGGGCGAGCAGGTTGCACGTTATCGAACTGGCTCTCTACCTATGTCAACGAAGCCATTGCCAATTACGAATCCAAGTGTAATTGGATTGGCCTCGCCCAAATGATCGCTATCTTGAGATATCATGTTCTGGGTCACCAAAGCGCATTCTCATGCAGCACAGTGGGCCACACCGTCAACAAATCGGCGAGCCAATTCAAAGTGAGGTCACCAGGGCTGTGCAGGCCGGTCGCGTCTGGCGCGTTGAGGTCTACCAAGCTCTGGCTGTGACGGATAAGCGCTGGCTTGTCGGGGGTGCTGTAAGAGGTGTTGGTAGCCCAGTCCTCGGGAATGTACGCGGGCGAGAAGATCGCGTTTTTGCCGTAGTAGATGTTTAATTGCGATCCCGGCTTGAGCTGCACTGCGCTGATTTCGGTCCTTTTGAGCGGGTTCTCGACATCCGTGATGTTGGCGAGGAAGAGATCGGCGCTGTAGTCGTAGCCGTTCCGCGTCGTCACGTACAAGTTTTTGCCGTTCTCCACAAATTTCACACGGTTGAAGAGCGCAACGGCGTTCTCAGGCCGCGGCTTGCAAATCGTAATGGAAAGGCCCTCGGTCACCTCGGCGATGGTTGTGTCTGCAGTATGCGCTTGGTTCGGTCAGGCAAGCAAAACTGTTGTTTTGTGTGCTGCAGCGCTTTGCCAGACCGGAGGTAGTTGATGCAGCGCAACGCCCTAGCCCTGTCTCTCTCAAACTTATCGTTTGTGACGCCTAATGGACTGTACATAAGGCTTGTTATTTCTGTGATGTAACTACATCATGGATGATCTCCTTCCTCCATCAAGCTCACGGCAGACATCTCACCCAATCTTTTGCACCACGCAACTCACGGCTGCGGGCACGCAGTACTGCTGCAGTACTTAGGCTTAGGTAGAGGTACATATGGTGATGTGCACCTGACAACCAGATCGAAGAGTCCCAGAAGTTGAAGTTCTTGAAGCCGCTGTACTCCATGTTTGCCATGAATAATGTGACGTAGTCCGCGGTTCGGTCCGTGGTATTGGGATGCTGGACGACCTTGTGCATAATGAGGTTGGACAGGTAGTACCGTCTCCAAGCATTGGTTCGGGCATCGATGTCAGATGCATCGGTGTTGGTTGGCTTCTGGAAGTAGAAGTATCCAATTTCACCAAATGTGATGCCGCATGCCCGTGGAGACTTGGGGGTCCCCTGCAACGACGTTGCTCGGCTGGTGTCCGGTAGATCCGCAGTATTGGAGCAGTTTCCCTGCATCACAAAAGCGCGGGGTTCGAGTGTATTGCGCAAAACGCGTTTCTTGCCGTTGCCTCACACATCAGTGTTTGCATGAATGGCAATACCTTGCTCGTGCCTTCAAATGTTTGGTGTGCGTCCTTTATGTGCACGTGGCGTGGCGGTTGAGGCATGCGCATGTGCGCATGTGAAACGACGTTGTTGAAGAGCATCGTGACGAAACACGCGCTTTAAGTACATAACACAGCCAATTTTCGACTTGTGTTCCTGTTCACATGGAGTGGGACAGGCTTGAGCACTGCTCGAGTTACCAGAAGTTGCATGCTGTCCCGCTCGCCATCGGGACAGCCTACCTCTTGTACAAGGCTACATAGTATAAAGGCAATCAGGCACACAATGATATGACAAAATTTCTTAATACGTTGCTGTCTGCACATTCACTGTAAGAACCCACGGCATTTGAGCTGAGAAGCGGGTTTGGGAGCACAATTCTGCAGGGTGCAAGGACACTGACAAGGGCGGACGTACGTAGATGGCCAAATACTGTCTCGACGGAAGCTGGATTTCGTCGTTGATGTAGATATGGTCCGTCAGCTGGATCACTTCAGCACTGGATGCTAATGCAGCTTTGAATTCCTGGTAAGTAGAGACTGGCACACCAACCAAGGCCTGGACTGAGTGACACATGAATGCCGCTGCCACCACCAGCAAAACATAATTTCTGCACAATGACATCGTACTATGCTGATTGAAGTTTATGCAACCACGTTTTGACAGCTGCTTTTCTCTGTCCAAAAGATGTGCAACCGATTGACACGCAGTTTCCCTTGATACTGTCACAAAAAACTGGCCCGGAAATGCAAGCAGAGATGGTCACGTATATTACATATTATATATATGTATAAATTTTTCAACGCCTAAATCATGCGGCACATTGGACAGCAACTGCCCACGAAAGTCGGGCTTGTGAGCCTGGATGATTCATATTTTGTCGAAGATAGTCAGACGCATGTTGGGCGCAGGTTATGCCATAGCGCATGGGGAGTTTGGACAAAGCCAATGCTCGCTTGCAATATCAGCCGTGATAAACCATCAGTGGCAATTTCGTACGATCTACTCACGACACTTGACAGAGCCTCACAATGATTTCAACAGTCCGAACAACAAGCGCCGGTGCAGCATACTGTATGCGAGCATGTCGCCCAGCCGTTGCATATAAACGACATGTTTCCGTCCATGCGCTTGGGAGCTCGGATGAGGACGATAAAAAGGTATGAAAAACGACTGGCATATCCAGGCTTGAAGTACAGCAACTGTGGGGCTGCAAGGACGCACACGCGTGTTCGCAAAGGGGAGTTTCATGTCTAAGTAATTTGATTACTTTTGGGGAATTAGCTTAGGCGTATCGAGCTCTCTGTGGCTATGTTGTAACGGGAATGCACAATGGCCAGCGAAACCCAACAAAATGACAAGTGCAGGACGGCACGCATCTCTGATCTGTTAGTTGATAGCTTGAAGTAGAAATGTTAGCACGGTTACGGCCGCACTGCTGTCTCCATGGGCCTGTCAATTCTCAGCCTCAAGAACTGCTATCTGAACCCTATCTCAACGTTTCAGGGTCCTGTTATCACGCGAGAAGCCGAGCCAGAAGAATATTGGGGCTCCAAGTTCGAGAAACCTGGCGCAAATCCTATCAAGGACCCACTCGCCATCATGGGCCTCTTTTCCATCCTCTTTCCATTCCTTCTCCTGGCTGTCTTCATCGCCACAGGCGTGATTGACGTGAACAAGTGAGGCCAACCGTCCTCAACACCCCAACTTTTCACTTTTGGGTAAATGCAGCAAGACTATGTGTTCGCCAACAGCGGGAAGTGCCGAGCATTAGCCCCGCAGGATCTTGGGACGTTCAGCACATGGCACACTAGCTGCATGTGAGCTCGCAGCCGATATATACATCATCTGGTGACACAACCCGAGCGCACCATTCTCCTGATTTTTAGGCGATTGTTAAAATGCTTTGATCGAGAAGTTGCGCGCTCGAGCTTCTATCTTCGAATTGCTCCAATCCTTCGATCATCACCCCGACACCAGGTCGCCACCATCCCTGGGAAATGTACCGTTCAAGCATGGTGCTGCTCCCACCTGGCCGTGGTTAAGCACGACGACGGAACAAGTTTTAATCTCGAAAGCACACGGGCGTACTCAGAGACCTGAGGTACCATTGTCTCTCGGGGTCAACCATGGGGATTGCATGTTGGTCGCTGCAGCGTTTCGTGAACCAACACGCAACAAGAGGTGGAAGTTATGGAGGGGATGCAGCCATGTGCTGCGGCATTGAGCCACATCATTGGCACCTGCCGATGTTTGTGAGCTCGTGATGGGATCATCGGACAATGAGGCTGTGGAAGCAGCACCGCCTCCAGTGCTTCGCCAGGATGGGGTTCAACCCCCAATTTTGCCCCAGAGAATCGTGCATTTCTCAGGGATACAGGCCCATCAAGCAAACTGCTAGGCGAAGCACTGACCGCGTCACAGGTGCAGACCTTAGACGAATGGGACCTCGCTTGGAAAGAGCGCCCTAATTGGATTGTCAATCATTGCAGCTGCACAGTCATTGCGGCTCCATCCAAGTCATTCGGACGGGGTGCTTCGCATGGTGTTGTGGATCACTTGCTCCTGAAGCACTCCCGTCGGCCTGTCCTTCCCCCTCAGCCTCCTTCGTTTGCTATTTGCCTTGAATGTGGAGCTCGTCGAAAAAGTCGAAAGCTTGACGAAGGGCTTCATCAGAGCAACGGAAGCACTCTT
>NW_028323907.1:0-23000 GCF_984573655.1 Nuphar pumila | reverse complement strand
CGAACTACTTCCGCCGCTTCATCGATGGCTACGCGGTCATGGCATCCCCGCTCACGGCACTCACAGGCGGCAAGAAACAAGCCCGCATCGAGCTATCGGCCGCACAGCTGGTAGCCTTCGAAGCCGTCAAACTGCGCTCATCTCCCCACCGGTGCTGGCGGTGGAGGACCCCTCCCGGCCATACGAGGTGATCACGGACGCATCATGCGAAGGCATAGGCGCAGTGCTCCTCCAAAGGGACACCAGCGGCCAGGCCAGGGTCATCGCATATGAGTCCAAGGCATTCACAACGAAACGAGCCAACATCGAGGCGCGATTCACGGATGCAACACAGATACCGCAACTGGATGGCAGTATCCGCCTCGACGTCGCAGGGTTGGAGGACGCATCAGGCAAGCAGGAACTCACAGCACTCATCCATGCCCTCAAAGTATGGCGCTGTTACCTGGAAGGCGCGGATTTCACCGTCTACGTCGACCACAACCCCCTCACCTACCTGCTGACGAAAACCAATCTCAACAGATGGCAAGTCCGCATCCTGGAGACGCTGGCCATGTACCCCAGCATGAAGATCCAGCATATCCCAGGCAAGACCAACATAGCTGACGGCCTTAGCCGCATCCAGCATGCGTTGCCAGCAGCACAACCCACGGTAACGGCGGCCATCCTCCACTGCATCGACACCTCCGGCAGTGGCCTTACCTTTCCGAAGCTACGACGGAAGGATGGCACCCCCACCCGTTACCACCCCACCACCCTGTCTGAAGCGGTGGACCGCATCCAGCTCCAATACAGCCAGGTGTTTTTCTACCAGGCCAACCTCACAAGAGCACAGGCCCGCCAGGCCAAAGGGGCACAGACCCAGCTGCAACCCCCGCTAGCCCCGCCTGGCCCTCTGAAGAGCGGACCTCCAGAACCACCCCTGCCACCCACCCGACCTCCCCCACGGCCACCCGCCGTAGTCCCCACCGCAGACACCCTCATGGACTCAGGGGAGGAGGACGAAGATGAGCACACCCAGACACGGGCAGAGGACCTGCTAAAAGCCCCACGAAGGCTATGGCTGGGCAACAGCATTCCTGCAACAATGTGTCGACGGCTACAACCGCGACCCCTGCCATGACGGCCCTGATCAAGGCACAAGTAGCCCACCCGAGCGCTCTCGACGCATGGACAACAGCCAGAGGACTCTGGTTTCGCAAGGGAGCACTGGTCATTCCGAACCAGAACCTCCTCCGCAGCGAATGCATCAGCCAATACCACGACCCCCCGGAAGCAGGCCACCAAGGTGTTCTCAAAACCATGAAAGCAGTCGAACGTTTCTATTGGTGGCCCACCTTGGACTCGGATGTCAAGCGCTATGTGGACACATGCGACTCATGCCAGCGCATGAAGCGACTCCGCAGACGGGCAGCAGGCCACCTGCAACCCCTGCCCATCCCGGACGAACGCCTCAAGCACTGGGTAATCGACTTCGCGGTCGCACTGCCCCGTACGGACAAGGATCAGGACTCCGTACTGGTCATGGTCGACCGGAAAACACGGTACACACTCCCTCCGGCCATGCCCCACACACTGCCCGGCACAGGTAGCAGCGGATACGCTCATTGAGGCAACATCCACCTTTGGACGACCCTACTCCATCGTATGCGACCCGGACAGCCGCTTCAAAAGCGACACGGGACCCTTCCGAACCTCCCTCACGGCACTGGGCTGCACCGTCCACATGGGCACGGTGGACCACCACGAAACGGTGGGTCTCGCTGAGCGCACCATCCAGGCAGTCAAAGAACAGCTGCGTCACTATATCAACGCCACGCAAACGAACTGGGCTTGCTCTCCTCCCGGCACTTCAGAACGCCCTCAATAACGCTTCTGCAAGTCGCTGAACACCACACCGAACTACCTGGCCCTCGGAATGCACCCAGACGCGCCCAGGCTGCCACAGCCGACCCAGACCACGGACGCTGACCAGGGACGCCAGTGGCTACGCACCGAGGCGGAGGCAGCCACCCGCCCGGAAAAGGCCCGCCAGGCCATGCTCATCTCCGCCA
Organism: Nuphar pumila; assembly: GCF_984573655.1. Classification (NCBI taxonomy): domain Eukaryota; kingdom Viridiplantae; phylum Streptophyta; class Magnoliopsida; order Nymphaeales; family Nymphaeaceae; genus Nuphar; species Nuphar pumila. The sequence goes on along the minus strand of NW_028323907.1, from coordinate 20,946 downwards.
ACGCCAAACGCCGGGACGAATCCTTCCGCGTGGGCGACCAGGTCCTCCTGAGCACGAAACACCCGTGGTTCCAGAACCCTGCACTGGGGGTGCGGAAACTCATCCCAGCCTGGGTAGGTCCATTCCCAGTGACAGCTGTTCCGAACACAGTCACCTACCAGCTGCAACTTCCGGAGGATATCAAATGCGCTGACCATTTCCACGTCAGCCTCCTCAAGAAATACCACCCGGACACCAGGGTCACCCGACCACCCCCCTCCGAATTTGTCGATGGGCACGAGGAATTCACCGTGGAAGCCGTCGTGGGCCACCGCATTAGAAAGTTGCGATCCGGATCACGCGAGGAATACGTGTGGCCTTCCAGGGCTATGGGCCACACCACAACAAATGGCTCCCACTGGCGAATCTGGAAGGATGCACACAGGCCATCGCCGACTACCACACCCGGCGCCACGCAGGCATCGGCACACGGGCTATTGCTCGGGTCCGCCACCAATCCCATTACTTCCCAGTCTTGGCTATGCTTATGTTTGTCTAAATATCCACAAGTATATTACGAATTTTGGGGCGTCCTATAGACGCGCTCAGAATCAATGAGCGTAACATATACTACGATACCTGGCAGACCCGCATGTCTATAAAAGTCACGAAGACCAAGACTCGGAAGTTCGGGACTCGGGGCGCGACCTCTCCTCGAGGACGGATGTACTCCTCCCGAGTGATGTTGGACCGATGGGCGCCGAACGGGTGTACGTGTGACAAAGATCGAGGGATGGTCCCGACCCCACCCTCGTAGTGGGGCGCAACAATACAAAAACCCACGCTCGGGCGCTTGATCAGGACGAGTGTGATCAAGACACTTCGCCCCATGCACAGGGTGACAACAGAGACCCCGCATGTATTAGTAACAGGGCTCGCTACCCTGCTGCTCTTCCACAACCCATGATTATCCTCAGCATGCCATGCTTCGTGTATATCATGCTCTGATGATGATGTATCTTTTTACAACACTACCGCATCCACATGGACATTGGCAACTCCAAGAACTACTTGGGAATCAGAGTTATCATTACCATCACCTGAGGCAAGCGTACCTGGACCAGCCTGACTTACCATAACCTGACCTGACATGTCTTCATGCTCTGACCTGAACAACCCATACGTGGAACCCAAAGCACTCAACGGAGGTTATGTATAGGCAAAACTGCTACAGGAACCGACGCATCCGCCTGACAGTTTTCATCGCGGCACCAGCCTTCCCAAGTCCCAGCTCGCTGACCCTGCATCCTGGCAGTGGAGCACAAGCTTCCGTCCTGATCCCCCGTCAGGTGCTGATTCCACGTCTACCCAACTTAACGTACCCACACACATATATATATATATATTATATATATATATATATATATATATATATATATATATATATATATATATATATATACCCTTGATCGCCCTACGTTCGATCGCTGTGAGTAATCATTGTCTTATGTAATTGTAACCTTGCCGAGTCAAGGTTCGTTTTTGTGGGGGGGGATGTTAGGTTCGGAGCCTGGCTAGCCTCAGCCAGTCTCGTGCTAGGTCACATGGGTACATAGCACCGGCCTATGTACACATGTCACCTAGTACACCCAAGCTAGACTGCTTAGGCAGTCTAGGTAACTCACAGTGTACTTGCAGCTATGATTCCATGCAAGGTACACCAAGCCCATACCAAGACAAGCACCTCTCGTAGGCGAGGACTCTACACCTACACTTGCACCCATAGGGCCTTTACTCGTGTACCCAAGGATGGTTACATCAAGTATCAAGCCTACGCAAGTCTACGCAAGCCTACGCAAGTCTACTCAAGTCTACTCAAGACTCAAGACCGTCTGGCCATGACATGGTCAGGGATGCAAGTCCTGAGCCGTAGATAGGGGCTGTGAACCCTATCTAGTCATGTGCACACAGTACCAACGCGCCCAGGCTAGCGTAGGGTGAAGGTCCCGAAGCCTAGAGGGAGCGTTCCTGATAAGGAACAGAGCTCGGATTGGAATGGGATCTCAATCCCATCCCAGTTACCTCGGTTCTTAGGAACCAGCACAGATTGCCTTTGTCACAGCAAGGCGGCTCGTACCCGCCCTGTGCTTCTTACATCTTGCATTACAGCACTGCATACTGTAATCATAAGGTCCCAAACGGGATCCTTACAATGTGGATGCGGTAGTGTTGTATTCACGTATTCAACATTGTAGCCTACGGAAGAAGCATGACGCAACAATGCGTCCTGGTGTAGCAATGGAAATGTGCTTCAAGCGCACATGACGGAAGCATACAAGTCAGCTGAGTATGAGACATATACGATGTTGGTGGCATACTGAGTGCACGTGCACCTTGGGGGTGGGGGCCTCCTCAGACACGAGATCGAGGAACAACATCCAGGAGGACCTGTAGCAATACACCCCCCGGTTGTCGATGTTGTTCCCCGAGTACAGACAAAATCGCAATTCACCTGTGTGACCGGGAATATGTTGACTCGGGTCCCAACTAGGTGCAAGCAAAGCTTCTGACACATTCTGAAAGTTCCTCACTGCAGAACACCGTGCGACCTGTCCGGCAGTGACTGAGACAGCATCGCAAGTGGCATCAACTAATGCCTTGCCAGCTGGGCAGCTTGCAAGCACAGAAGTTACCACGTCCGGTGTATTTGCAGCGACCAACACAGCGCGCGAGACATTCGCGTACACCTGAGTTTGCCCAGCGAAGGCTGGGCCTGGTGGACCTTTAGGTCCCTTAGGATCAGTGGGTCCGGGTGCACCCACGCCGATAGGACCAACAGGCCCAACAGGACCTTGAACGCCTTGAGGTCCTGGAACACCTGGGGCGCCCATAGGCCCTGCAGGTCCGGGGGCTTTCTTCAACATTGCTACTTGCAGCGACAGTATGCGAACCTGGTTCTTTAATGAGAGCAACTGGCTGCTCGGAACGCCATGAAAGAGGATACCGTGGTAGGTTCCTCCAGGAGAAACCGAAATGTATATGTCAGAGAATCGGCCATTGACGGGTGTGGCTGGCAGCAGCTGACAGAATACAGTGTACGTCGTCGTCGGTGCAAGCCGGGCCACAAAGGAGACGGACTGTGCCGCGGTGATGGCAGGCCCACTGAGCACACATACGGTGTTGTTGGAGCTTGTTTTCAGGCCATACAGTTGAGCAGGGACGTTATTGTTGACAGGTACGTACACGAGGTCAATCGCCAACGTTTTTGCATCCAGGCCGGACGTGACTGTGTACCGGATGCCCGTTTCATAGAGCTTGAGGCACGCCAAGTACGCAGAATATACCTGCATGAGGCGAAATCGCAAGTAAACGTCGATTTTGATCCGGGCGTGTGAGTCTGCCGTGTACCAAGGGTCAGCACCTTCACTGTCAAGAGTTGTTGTCAGGGAACAACCGTTGAGAACCAATAGATTGTTCGGTCAGCTATCGTACTTTGTAGGTCAGTCTGGAAAGTCTGTGCTGGCTACATAATATCATGTAGACGTACCTTGTGCTAGGCACGTTCGGACGCTTACGTTATCGTGAGACGCGTGTGCTTGTGATTACGTGATGCTTGTTTCTAGCATGTTCCGTACGATGACATTCAGTATACAAGGAGACTGTGTGTGTCGAGCACATCAGATTTGTCGAGAAACAGCTATCGTTGGATAGTTATAGTATTGTACACCACTGAGTGATGCTAGTTCCGAACACATGTATAGGACTGTATGTGAACAAAGGCTTCACCTTTGTTGTAACGACAAACCTTGTACAAGCCGCGGTGCATGCGCGAGTCGCTACCTCCACTGGAAATTCCAACATTACAACAAAGGTCCGGTCTGGTTAGAGCTTCGTAGGCTAGAGATCGTTGTAGCGGCACCAGAAGTTTTGCGATATCTTGGATAGATTGTCGATTCTGGTTTGGATTGCGGTTGCGCAACTGTTGCTAGGTCCGTGCTTTGGTAGGTTCGAGCATCAAGGTGTCGAGGCGTGGTTAAGGACGGAGGCTAGCACAGAGGGTAGGACGGAAGTGCAAGAATCGAGCAACATTCTAAGAGAGACTGTTCAGGCTCGGATCTCCTCGGCAGTCCACTCGTGCATGCACCGCGGCATGTACAAGTCGTTACAACAACGGTGAAGCCTTTGTTCACATACAGTTCCAACAAGATCATGGTGTAGATGGTTTGGTTCACCTAGTATTGTAGTAGCACCATAAGCCTACATAAGACGGACATACGGAGGGATATGCTTCTGTATAGACAGACTGTCAGAGAAGCATTTGTCACAGGAGTTGAACGATTCAACCCGTCAGCTCATATGCATGGGACCTAAGTAGCCAAAAAATGCCCCTGTACATTGCATTCATACTTTGTAACGGAGTGGTTGGAATGCTGGCGCATCAATGCAGACTAGCAAGAGCTATTTCTTTGGGAGAAATCCACAAGCCTGTATTGGTGTTGGTCCTTAGTTTGCACTTAATAGTAATTCATTAATTGCCCTGAAAGTTAATGACAGAGAAACTGCTCTTGAAGCGGAGCTATTGAGCTATTGACTCTTGTCAGGCATAGTCGCTCCTCAGAGCGGGCATTTATACATTCATAGCAAGAAGGGGAGCACCTGGGGATCAATGATTTTTGACAGATATTGAACGCTCGAGCTGCCAGCAGTCAGGGTGTTGGAAGACCCACATGAAGAGGCTAGGTATGCACTGATTCTGGTCAGGGCTTCGCTGAATGTGCTTTCTGCCAGCAGTTGATATGCTGTGTACGTGGCTTGGCTGTTGCTTGTGCACTCTTCCGTAGTGGTGGTGCTCTTGCCAGACGCCCCGCCGCCAAAGAGCCCAAATCCGTATGATGCCCTTGCTGGCCACGTCCAAGGTGAAGGCTTTGCTGGCGCAATAAGAGTTGGCACCACTGCTGCGTCCTCACCAGCAGAGCTGTCCAGTGTAGACCGTGGAAAGCTTGTAATCACTGCAGACAAGCACGGTTGAGTGCTATGATGAGGATGTTAGAAACTGGCTATCGCGTTTCCTCTTACAACAGAGGAGTCAGCAAACGAGCCATGATGTTTCATCCAAAGTCATTATTTTGGAACGCCGCAGTGCACCTGCAGCGATTTTGCACGACCGGGGGATGCTAGCGGGTCTGTATGACCACGATTCCTAACATCTGCGGACAAACTTGGCGGTCTCAACTATTTGTCAAGCAATGAACAAACTCGCTCACATCTGAGCACTTGTGCGCAACTGTCCACAATATGGTAAAGTTGTGAGTATCATTATCAACGACAAGGATCTTGGCATTGTGTGCCTATTTTCGAAAGTGCTTGTTTCCTAAACTGGCATGTACATGGTGTGCATGTCTACACACAGAATCGCACCTGGATCGACAAAAAAAGGAAGCCCAAGTCATTGCTTGTGGCTTGTTTCCAAGATAGCAAGTAACGGACTGCAGCAATCCTGTTCAGCATGCATTGCCGGTGTCATTGCAATCGCATGGGACCTTGTCTCATCGGTCCCTGTGAGTTACCTAGACTGCTTAGGCAGTCTAGGTAACTCACAGTGTACTTGCAGCTATGATTCCATGCAAGGTACACCAAGCCCATACCAAGACGAGCACCTCTCCTAGGCGGGAACTCTACACCTACACTTGCACCCATAGGGCCTTTACTCGTGTACCCAAGGATGGTTACATCAAGTATCAAGCCTACGCAAGTCTACGCAAGCCTACGCAAGTCTACTCAAGTCTACTCAAGACTCAAGACCGGTCTGGCTATGACATGGTCAGGGATGCAAGTCCTGAGCCGTAGATAGGGGCTCTGAACCCTATCTAGTCGTGTGCACACAGTACCAACGCGCCCAGGCTAGCGTAGGGTGGAAGTCCCGAAGCCTAGAGGGAGCGTTCCTGATAAGGAACAGAGCTTGGATTGGAATGGGATCTCGATCCCATGCCAGTTACCTCGGTTTTTAGGAACCAGCACAGATTGCCTTTGTCACAGCAAGGCGGCTCGTACCCGCCCTGTGCTTCTTACATCTTGCATTACAGCACTGCAAACTGTAATCATAAGGACCCAAACGGGATCCTTACAGTCGCCATGCCCCTTGACCTGCGGGCCAAGCGGGATAGCTCCCCGACACACCTTATGTATTTGGGTGGAAATAGTGGTGTGATTCGACGTGTCGCCTGTGCTTGCGTGTGTGTGGAAATGTGGTGTAATATGTTTCATATTCCCTGGTTTTCCATCGGCACGCTCACCTTCAGCACGTCCACATCACGTGTGCATGACGTCATACGGGAATCAGCGATCCCTTGGTACTGGCCTCATGCATCTCGTTCCCATCTCACCAGCAGCGCTTCGTATATTAGCTTCGCGCATTGCAGTGAGATTCACTTTCAGTTCCAACCCACCTCCGTTTCCCTTGCCACGTGGTGGGTTTGCTTTGCTTTCCCGCCCACCACACCGCGTCTGGTTTCGCCGGCGGGCTTGCGAAACAAGGGGGGGGTTTCAGGCCACTCCGTGACCCGTGAGTCAGCTTGAGGCACCAACTCAGGCGCTAGCGTCGAGGTGACCTCACAGCTTTCTCTCGCGGTCGCCATGCCCTTGTTAGGCTTACAAAGGCCTAAGAATGCCAGATGCTATATGCGATATGCGTAGTGCAACATGAGATAGCGTATGGCAGGTCTGAACTGCCTTGCTGTGGCAATTGGCAGAATACACTGGGCGAGGCGAGTTGCATGTACCAAGGATCCCGTCCTTGGTCGATGCGTCTCACTTATGAGACATACCTCCTCTAAGGATTCAGGGGTTCCAACCCTACGCCGATCCCTGGGCGCTATGGTGACTGTATGCACATGACAGACAGCCCACAGACTATCTATGGGTGCGTGAGCACCCAGGAGGTTAGTCCTTGTAATGTCATGGCCAGACCGGTGCTTGGTGTATCCGTCCTAGGATACATGCGTAGAGGCCCGATAGACGTAGCCTTGCTGTATCCATGCTGGGATGCGGGAGGTGCAGCCCAGTAGGGATAGGGGATGGATCCCAACCCTAGAGGAGTAGACTTGATAGGGGTACCTTGCATTGGAACATAGCTGCAAGTACACGTCGGTGTTGTCTAGACTGTATATGGACATATGCAGGCTAGCTTGGTCTGAACACAAAGGTGTACATGGTCATAGCATAGCTATGATCATGTGCAACTTAGTATGACTGAACCCTAGGTTAGGGCTGGCTTTAGCCAGGCCATAAACCTAACATCCCCCCCCACAAAAACAAACCTTGACTCGGCAAGGTTAAACACATACAAGAACACGACGAAGCGAGCGAACGAATGAAGGAGCGAACGAAGCAAACGGCGAACGGGCGAACGGTCGAGTCGGTATATATACGTGTACATTGTAAGTGGGGCATACACGGGAGAAGCACCTTTGCGAGTCGTGAGGGAACTCATGTAGTCATCCTGGCCAAAGCGTGGGGGAAGCGAGCTGGTGAGCGGAACCTGCGATAACAGCAGGGGGCCGCCGTTAAGCGGTGCCGTCGGTGGCTGGAGCAGAATGGCCTACATGTAACCCTTGTGTCGCTGTGTGCTTTGTCTTCCTTTGTTTTTCATTCGCGTTTTGGTGGTCCTTCCTGGTTTGCCAGCCCTGTCGCTTGTAACATGTAACCCTTGTTGAGTATAGTGATGTCCCCATGTGGGCGATCGTGTCAGGATATGGGATATGGCAAGCACGGCATGCGAAGAGTAAGCATGCGAGTTGAAAGGGAGCATCAGGGTAGCTAATCCCAATACTAATACCTGTGGGGGTCTCGGTAGTCGCCCTGTGCGCAGTTTCTTGATTGGACTTGCGTACACCCGTCACTAGCTCTGTACCCGGGGTGGGCTCTGCGTACATGCGCCTCACTACAAGGTGGGGTCCCGTAGGATTTTTGTCACACCGAGGGCCCCAGCCACACGTTACTTCAAGCAGAGATTGGCACCGGGTCCTCCGGCCCAACGTTACTTCCAAGCAGAGGCATGCACTGGTCCGAACGCGCCCGTGCAACACTCATCGTGCAACGTTACCCCAGCAGAGGTTGGCACCGGGTCCTCCGGCCCAACATTACTATTTTGGGGGGCAGAGGTTGACCCCGCGCCGTGCACTTCCGAGACTTGGTCTTGATGACTTTTATGAGGACGTACAGGTCCGTAAAGGTTCATAGCATAGTTTACGCTCACAGTGATTCTGAGAGCGTCCACAAGAACGTCCCAAAACGCGTAATATAGTGGTGGGTATTTAACGTGCACATACATGGCAGTTACTTGGAGAATGGGGTGTATAGCGGACCTTGAGAGATTGCTCGAGTGCCGATACCCGCGTGCCTACGAGTGTGGTAGTCCGCAATGGCCTCTGCATCCCTCAAGATTTGCGAGTGGGAGCCATTTGTTGTAGTGTGGTCCGTAGCCCTTGAAAGCTACTCGGTATTCCTCCCGCACTCCCGTGCGCAGCTTGCGGCTGCGATGGCCCACGATGGCCTCGACGGTGAACTTCTCATGGCCGTCCACGAACTCCGTCGGGGGGGGCAGATTGTCCTGGTGTTTGGATGGTAGCGCTTGAGGAGGCTGACATGGAATGTGTCCGCGCATTTGATGTCCTCGGGAAGCGCCAGGCGATATTTGACCTGATCGGGACCGCCATGACCTTGAAGGGTCCCACCCAAGCGGGGACGAGCTTGCGGACGCCATCTGCTGTTTGTTGAACCACGGGTGTTTCGTGCTGAGGAGGACCTTGTCTCCAATGCGAAACGATTCGTCCCGTCTCTTGGAGTTGGCCGCAATGAGCATGGCCTGGCGGGCCTTCTCAGGCGTGCTGTTGCCTCTTCTTCGACTTTGAGCCACTGGGCTCGCAGAGCTGTGCTAGAGGTTGGGTGGGTCTGCGGTAGACGTGGTGCGTCTGGGTGCATGCCCAAGGCCAGGTAGTTGGGGGTCGTGTTGAGCGACTTGCAGAAGCCAGTGTTGAAGGCGTTTTTGCAAGGCTGGGAGGAGGGTAGCCCAGTTGGTTTGTGTGGCGTTGATGTAATGCCGCAGCTGCTCCTTGACCGCCTGGATGGTGCGCTCCGCTAGGCCCACGGTTTCGTGGTGATCCACTGTGCCCACGTGGACCGTGCAGCCCAGTGTTGCAAGAGCGGTCTGGAAAGCGCCAGTTGTGTGCTTGAAGCGACTGTCCGTGGTCGCAAACGACGGAGTACGGGTTGCCGAACGTGGAGGTGGCATCCAAGAGGATGTCGACTGCCGTTTGGGCTGGGCAGTGTGTTGGGCATGCGCGGAGGAGCGTGTACCGCGTCTTTCTGTCGACCATGACTAGCACCGAGTCCTGGTCTTTGTCCGTGCGCGGGAGGGCGACTGCGAAGTCGATGACCCAGTGTTTGAGGCGCTCCTCCGGGACGGGAAGTGGCTGTAGGAGGCCCGCTGGCCGTCTGCGGAGCGGTTTCATGCGCTGACATGAGTCGCAGGTCTCCACATATCGTGCGACGTCCGCGGCCAGAGTTGGCCACCAGTAGAAGCGTTCCACCGCTTTTTTGGTTTTGAGGACTCCCTGGTGTCCTGCCTCCGGAGGATCGTGGTACTGGCTGATGCATTCGTCGCGGAGTGAGTTGTCCTTGGGGATGACTAGGGCCCCTTTTCGGAACCAGAGGCCCCGGGTCTGTCTCCAGGCATCGGGGGCTGTGGGGTTGGCTGCATGTGCCCGGGTCAGCTCCTTCATGGAGGGGGTCCCGAGAGTATCCGTTGGAGCATTGCTGCAGGAAAGCTGTTGCCCAACCGTAGCCGCCCGGGGCGGAGACCAAGGCCTCTGCTAGCGCTGTGTTCGTGTCCTCGTCCTCCGAGTCCATAAGGGTGTCCGTAGCTGCCACCGGGGGCATTGGGCTGGGGGGCCGCCTGGGTTTTGGTGGTTAAGGAGATGGCCGGGGCGCTGGACTGGGGATCTGCCTGTGTTTTGGTGGAACCTGGGAGGGCTGGCGTACGGGATCGAGGAGCTGCCTGAGTTTTGGTGGTTTTTGGTAGGGCTGGCGCGTGGACAGAGGATGTGCCTGAGATTTGGTGGTTATTGAGAGGGCTGGCGTGTGGGACAAAGGATGTGTCTGAGGAGGGGGTGGGGCCTGCTCGGTTTGTGCCTTGCGGGCCTGCGCTCTTGTGAGGTTGGATTGATAGAAGAGCACATTGCCGTACAGGCACCGGAGGTGTGCCACTGCTTCCACGAGGGGTGTCCCGTGGTTGTGGGTGGGGCGTTCGTCCTTTCTACGGAACGCAGGAAAGGTGAGGTCATGCCCCGAGATCTGTGTGCAGTGGAGGATCGCGGCCGACCGTGGGTTGCGGTGCCGGGTACCGCGTGGTGGATGCGGCTGAGGCCGTCTGCGATGTTGGTCTTGCCGGGGATATGCTGGATCTTCATGCCTGGGTACATGGCCAGCGTTTCCAGGATGCGTACTTGCCACCGGTTGAGGTTAGTTTTCGTGAGCAAGTACGTGAGCGGGTTGTGGTCCACATAGACGGTGAAACTCCGCTCCTTCCAAGTAGCAGCGCCACACTTTGAGTGCGTGATGAGCGCCGTGAGCTCCTGCTTGCCGGAGGCATCTTCGAGTGCTGCGATGTCGAGGCGGACGCTGCCATCTGGTTGAGGGAGCTGCGTGGCCGTGGTGAATCGAGCTTCGATGTTGGCCCGTTTCGTGGTGAAAGCTTTCGACTCGTAAGCGATGACTTTGGCGTGGCCGTTGGCATCGCGTTGGATGAGGACTGCGCCTAAGCCTTCGCATGAGGCGTCCGTGATGACCTCGTATGGCAGGTTGGGGTCTTCCACCGCTAGCACTGATGGGGAGATGAGCGCCGATTTGACTGCTTCGAACGCTGCCAGTTGCTTGTCGGAGAGAGTGATGTGTGCTTGCTTTTTGCCGCCCGTGAGCGCTGTGAGCGGTGCTGCCGTGATGGCATATCCATCGATGAATCGACGGAAGTAGTTGGCTAGGCCGAGGAACCCTCTCAGTGCCATGGCCGTGGTGGGGACTGGCCAGTCGCGAACCGCCTGCGTCTTTTTGGGGGTCCGTGCCGACTGAGTCGCCGCCGATGATGAAGCCCAGAAATTCGAGCTCCTTCATTCCGAACTTGCACTTGTCGAAGCGTACGGAGAGTCGCTTTTCTGCCAAGCGCTGGAGGACCTGTGTGTGGAGCATGACCGCGTCGTGCTCCTCCAACGAGTCGGTCATGACCAGAATGTCGTCCAGGTATACCATGACCGTGCCCTGGGTGATGAGGTCCCCAAAGATGTTGGTCATCATGCGTTGGAACGTGGCTGGGGCGTTCGTGAGACCCATGGCAGCACCTTGTATTCAAACAGGCCCTCTGGGGTAGTGAAGGCTGTGAGGTGTCTGTCCTTTGGCTGGATGCCAATTTGCCAGTATCCCGTGAGCAGGTCGAGACTGCTGAAGATTTGTTGCCTTTGACCTTGGCGTACAGATCCTCTGCTCTAGGGAGGGGGTAGACGTCTCGCTCCGTTACCGCGTTTAGGCCCCTGTAGGCAATGCACATGCGGAGTGTGCCGTCGGGCTTTGGTGTGAAGAGGATTGGTGCGCCCCACGGTGATGAGGAGGGCTGGACTAGACCCTTGATGATGTGGTACTTCAGTTGCTTAGCCACTTCAGCTCGCTCAGCTGGGGACAGGCGCCATTGTCTGCGGAAGACAGGCTTGGCGTGCGGGAGGAGTGGGATGGAGTGGATCGTCTCCGGTCTGGCAGGCACATAGTCTGCCATGCCTCTGTCTGGGAGGTCCTCCTGGAAGACGGTGCTGTATGTCTCCTTCCAACTCTGCAGCGTAGCTGCCGGGAGTCCCGCTGGTGTGTCTTGGAGAAGGTTTTGCGCGTGGTATTTTTCGTGTGCGGTGTTGGGTGGGGGAGGGGGGAGGGGGGCGTCGGACGCAGATGCTGTGGTTGTGTGGAGTTGCGTGTGGAGCAGATGGAATGCGAGGAGTGCCTCTGCGTCGAGGAACTCGCCGAGGGGTATCGCTGGCTCGTCGGGGAACTGTACGACCGGTTGTCCTTGTTCGATTCGGCAGTCCACTGCTGCCCAGGGTGACCCTGGTTCGCTCTGGTAGTGACCGCTTTCCAGCATCTGTGCGAAGTGGGATGCGGTAGTGATAAGGGAGTTGAGAGTTGATCCGCGTGCGAGGTCCAGTGCTCGAGGTTTGGGGTTTTTCCGTGCGTACACCGTGTGGTGTTCGCATCCCGTGACGCCTCTGATGTCCATCTGCGGTCCCTTGCCTGTTCCAGCCCCTAGCATGACCCTGTGCTCGTCGATCCAGTCGCTGCCTAGGACCAGGTGTTGCGCTGCGTCCCAGTTTACGTCGATGACCAGCGCTGTAATTTCGCACGAGTATGTGCCCACGGTGATGGGGACTCTGCATTGTCCCTGGATGGGCACTCCGCTGCTATTGTCTCCCAATATGACTGCCCCCTTTCGGTTGGTGTCAATCTCGAGCCCCAGTTGGCGTGCTACGTTGAGGGGGATGAGCGAGTGTGTGGCCCCCGTGTCTCCCAGGACCAGGATCTCCTGCTTGAGTTCCGGGTTGGCGTTGAGCGTTTCCGTTTGTTCCTCGTTGAGCAGGGTATACTGCGTCCCTGTGCGCACGCGTAGGTTGGCTCGCTTGCACGCTCGTGCCCGGAAGACGTATGGGTGTAGCTGGGCGCGTGGTGCACTTTGCTGGAAAGAGCAGTCTGGGGTCTGGTGTAGGGCCTCGTGCGTGGTGCGGTAGACGTGCACTGCCCACGGGATTTTGCAGGCCCGTGTGCGTCCTGGCGCCGGTTTGTGGAGTGGGAGCGTGGTGGCGACCTCGTAGAGCATGGTGCCCGCTGGGAATGTGTGGATGCGCTCCCACGTCTTGAGGCGCACGTGGACCTCACTATTTGTCCAGTGTGGGAAGACCACCAGTCCCGTACTGCCCTCCTGCTGTTTGACCAATTTCTCTGTGTGGTATACGTATGGTGCTGCCGTTCTAAACGGGGCCTGGCACCAAATGACTGTGGGTCCCGGGGCTATTGGGGTGTAGTGGTTGGCGGGGTCTGCCGTCAGGAACTCCTGCGCGGTGTAGCGGCGCGTGCAGAGTGGTGCCCCGCTGGTTGCGCAGGCTTCCACGTTGATGGTGTCCTTGATGGCTCCCAGCTGTGCCAAGCACTCCGGCTGGATGGATCAATGGATCTCGGCTAGCCCCCGACGCCCTCATGTGGCGGTGGTGAAGATCGTGCCCGGGCTAGCTGGGGTGGGGTCGAAGGTGGTGTGTTTGGGTGTGTGACCCGCAGTGGATGTGGGCGTTGCGTTGTCGCTGGCCTGTGCGAACCGTGTTGTTTGTTCTCTGGTGTCCACAGGGTTGCGGTCTTCTCGTTTAACCGAGGGTTGTTGGCGGTCTGCTGACTGGGAGCGGCGGTTGTATTGGTTGTCTCGTCGGTCGTCGCGGTAATGATCCCTTTGCTGGCTGTCAGCCCGTCTCCTGTTGTCCTCGCGATAACGATCCCCTTGTTGGCTCTCGGGTCGTCCTCTGTTGTCATCACGGTAACGGTCCCCTGACTGGCTGTCGGATCGTCCTCTGTTGTCATCACGGTAACGGTCCCCTGGCTGGCTGTCGGAGCGTCCCCCGCTGTCGTCGCGGTAATTGCTCCGCGCTCTGTTGGTGCGTTCCCGTGATCCGCTGCGTCCCCGTTCTGTGGCTAGTTCACGTTGGCGTGCCCGGCCCCGGTTGCGTGTAGCTAGTGGGCATGCTGCAGCCCAATGTCCCTTGCCCTGGCAGTTGTAGCACTGGGCCTCGGGGCAGTTGGGTTCGCTGTGCCCAAGTTGCCCGCATGTGTGGCATTGCCTTGTGGTCGGCATGTCGCGGGGTCTGTCTGCCGCCATGCTGTTGAAGTGTGTCTCCGTGACTGGTCCTACCGCGGTGCTTACGGCTTTAATGGACGTCCACCATTGCTCTTCTGAGAGGTTGGGGTCGAGGTGGAGGTGGTGGAACTGCAGTCTCCACGTTCTTGCGACCTCTTCTGGGAGTCGGAAGAGACAGTAGTCCCGTATGACTGATCCGCGCGCGTATTCGTCCCGCCCCTCTAACTCGCGTAGTTTGGTACGAAGCGTATGGAAGTCCGCAACGAATTGGTGGAAGTTGGTGTGGCCGTCCACCCTCATGCGGTTGATGCGGTCCCGGCTTTCTCCGGTTGCTTGAGGTGTTCGTGTGTTTTGGTCGTGTAGCATCTTGATTGCCCAGTCCCACTTGCTGATTAAGCTGCCTTCCGGTGCGCCCCTTGCGGCGTGCCAGAGTTGCTGTTGTGGAAAGCTTGATTTACCACCCCATATAATAATTATCCCTTGCATAGGGTGGTATCTGCAGCGTTCTATGCCTCGGTGCAGTCTGTGTGCTTGGTTGCGTCACGACGTTACGTGGCTGTCACGGGATGTCACGGCACGCAGCGAATAAAGCACACAAGCCCTTGCCTCACTGCCATCTTGACGTTACTTTCAGTACTAATAGCACTTACCATAATAACGGACGCTTTCTTGCATGCGTTTATCGCGTCCTGATGTCACAACAATGGTCAGATGTATCAGTATAAATACTGAGGCACTGCACCTTGTGTGACACTGTCAACTGTGTAAATTCTGTTCGACAATCCTCTAGAGGTTATGGGTCCAGCTACGCAACCTGGTTCGTCACATGCTTTCTGACGTTCGCCTTTCACGTATTTTGGCGATTACATCCTGACTGCAGCCTCCTGCCTTTGCTGCCAACCACTCTCTCATCGCTCCGTCATGACTTCCGTGGTATCTTTTAAGGATGGACCTGGCGTCAAGCTCGACGACGACAACTGGCCGTCCTGGAGCGTGCGCATGCTTGCCTTTCTTTCCATAAAGAGTGCGACAAATGGGTCCGCACTCCTCTGCCTGCTAGTGCTTCCGACAGTGACAAGCTTGTTGCCAATGAGGCTCTTTCGTGGATAAAATTGTGCATTTCAGACCGCTGGCTCCGACGCATCAAATCTGTCACAGCACCTATTGTTGCTTGGGACCAGTTCAAGACTGCGCATGAAGCCACGCTGAAGCCCAAGGCCGTCAACCGCCAGAAGGAACTATTCGCTCGTCGCCAGGCTCCTAATGAAACTGTAGATGCTTTCCTGGATGCTATCGAGCTCATCAACGAGGACTTGGAAATGCTGAAGTCACCCGTTCCTGAAGCTACACTTGTGCGCCACGTGATCGATCATCTGAACTCTTCGTTTGACGTTTCGAAGCCCATGCTCATCCTGCGTGCTCCTGAATACAAGATGGAGTCCCTGCGTTCTGATTTGAGGGCCATCGAGATATCTTTGCCCTCCAACTCGCTTGGTCGCCCCGTGCGTGCTATGCAGGCTCAGGGTTCCCGTGGGGCACGTGATGGACGCAGGCTCTCCTTTGACCAGGACAGGCACAATCGCACCTCCGAAGAGCAGCCTTCAACGAGTGGGGCCTCCTTCTCCTGTGATTTCTGCGGGAACCCTGGGCATATTGCCCCTCATTGCGTTCTCCGCTGCCAGCAACGCTTCCCCAACCAGCCTGCAACTTTCGCGCATGGCTTTCCTCGTCCCCGTGGATCACGAACATCACGCGGCACGTTTTCCTCTCCTGTTGCTGCTTGGGTATTGGACTCAGGGGCTTCTGATAGCATGGCAAAATCACGGAGTTTGTTCCTCAAGTATACTCCGCTCTCAGAACCCCAGCTAGTCACCTTCGGGAATGGGGCCGTAGGGAAGGCTCTAGGTGTTGGGGTCGTGCGTATCGCCACCCGTTTCAGGGTTTGTGACATTCCCGATGTCTTGTTTGTTCCGTCCTTGGTCAGCAACCTGCTATCTGTCCCTTCACTCATCAGCTTGGGCTATGCTGCCTCAATTGCTGCATATTCTGACGTGTTTGAGCTGACAAGGGACGGTCAGCTTGTTGCTACCGCTTCAAATCATGGTGGCATGTATGTATTAGATCCTGATGTAGGCCAACCCGGGTCCTTTGCCCTTGCTGCACGAGCACATGCCACTGCTAAAGAGTGGCATAGGCGTCTTGGGCACACCAACTTTGGCACCCTTGCTGAAATGCAACGCAAGGGCCTTCTCACTGGCTGCAATCTCGCTCCTTCTGATTTCCTCGATGCACGGAATGAACCATGTGAACCTCGCCTTGCGGGCAAAATGCACCGTGCATCCCATCCATCTGTGAGCGAGTCCACGGCTCAGCATGTCAACTTTCGTGTCCACTCGGATGTTGTCGGCCCCTTTCGCACCCCCACAGTCCATGGCCACCGCTACATTGTCACCCTCATGGACGAGCTCACAGGCTTTGCCCTTGTCTCACTGTGCAAGTCTAAGGCTGAGGTTCCAGCATACATTCAGACCATGATTACTCAGTTTTCTACTCAGGGGGGACGTGACGTCAAGCGCTTACGCACTGACAGGGGCACCGAGTACTTGAATGCGTCTGTTGCTTCTTTCCTGTCGCTCAGAGGCATTTGGGCTGAACCCACCTCGGGGTACACCCCCGAACAGAACGGACGTGCTGAACGCCTGAACCGTACTCTTGCCGAACGTGCACGCACAATGCTAGCAGACTCTGGCTTGCCGGCCAACATGTGGGGCTATGCGTTCCTGTACTCTGCCCATATTTACAACTCGGTGCTCGCTAGGGGCAAGTCTGTGTCTCCTTATGAGGCCTTTACTGGGGTTCGAGTCAACACTTCGATTTTGCATGCGTTTGGAAGCCCCGCATGGGTCCATATCCCCGGGCAGCAACGGAGCAAGCTGGACGCCAAGAGCGTCAAGGGCCGCTTCGTGGGGATTTCAGGGCCAATCAACTCTCGCACCTACCTCGTGTTGGCGAACGGCTCAGTACTCACATCGTGTGACGTAGTGTTTCAGGATAATTTTCCTACGCCTGCGACCCCTTCCGAGGCTGTCCTGGACGACCACGATGTGCTCCCGGTCGAGGAACGCTGCTTGGAGCAACCTGCGGAGCCCTCCTTCGGTCAACCGCCTGCGTCTCTCCTCGCGCCTGTCCCTGGTTCGGACGCTGTTGTCGCACCAGTCCCTGCTTCCCTCGGTCCATCTGTCACCTTTGCCAACCCGCTCGTGACGTTCCTCCAAGATCGGTCCGCGACTGCGGATCCCCTCCCTGTGGAGGAGGAGGACATGACCCTTGACCTCCCGGTGGACGAGCCCACTTGGACATCCGTTCCCGCCACCGCCGCGCCTATCCCCTCCTCTCCCTCAGCCTCTATCATCAGCGCCAACCCCTTTGCTCTTCTGGCTGACGATGATGGATCAACCCCAACTCTGGAACAGACTGCCGGGGGAACGGGGGAGTCGCCTGATCTACATCAGGCAGACAATCTGCAGTCTGCCCCTTCGAATCGCGTGCATCTGCAGAGGGCGCAGTATGCAGAGGGCAGGCCGAACTATGCCCTTCATGCTGCGCGGCGACGTCCGGGGAGATACTCTCACTCTCAAAAGTATAAACACAACGCGTTCGCGGCGACTACCGGATATGGATTTGGACCGGATCCAAAGACAGTCGAGGAGGCACTGGCTAGACCGGACGGGATGAAGTGGCAGCAGGCTATTGACGACGAGCTCAACTCGCTCCACGAGCACAAGTGCTGGGACATCGTCAAGTTGCCGCCAGGTGCCAGGACTGTGGGCTGCCGCTTTGTGCTTCAGCGCAAGCGAGATGGTCGCTACAAGGCCCGGCTCGTTGCCCAGGGATTTTCACAGCGCGCGGGCATCGACTATGAGGAGACATATGCTCCGGTCTCCAAGTATGCCAGCCTCCGTGCGTTTCTCGCGATTGTCGCTGCAAATGACTTGGAGATGAGACAAATCGACATAAAAACCGCGTTTCTCTACGGCGAACTTGAGGAGACAGTCTATATGCGGCACCCCCCAGGATCCCCGGGACCGCCCGGAACAGCTTGCAAGCTCAATAAGTCGGTATACGGGCTCAAACAGGCGGGCAGAACGTGGCACCAGAAGCTCAAGTCCGAGCTGCTCGCCAAGGGCTTTGTCTGCAGCGACGCAGACCCCGCGTTGTTTTTGAAGGTGGGGCACGACGGCAAAATCCTTGCATTGATTTATGTAGACGATTGTTTGATTGCGGGCAAATCACGCAAAGACGTTGAAGACATTTTGGCTCTCATCCAGTCCTTGTTTGAGGCACGTGATCTGGGAGAGCCCTCGGACTTCCTAGGGATAAACTTCGTCCGAGATAGGGCAAATCAGACTCTAGCTATACATCAGATCCCTTATATAGAACGCTTGCTTCACGAGTACAACCTCACGGGGGCTACTCCAGTATCAATACCCTTAGGTACCATCCCTGAGAGTGCACTTCTTGAAGGTCAGAATCTCATCAAGTACCCTTCCCTTGTCGGGTCACTCATGCATTTAGCAAATTGTACGCGTCCCGATATCGCCCAGGCGATCAGCGCTCTTGCTAGGAACTTGAAGCGTCCAACATGTGCACACTGGCAAGCAGCCATCAAACTGCTTCGTTACCTTAGCGGCACTTTACATTTTGCGCTGGTTTACGGCAAGCAAGAGAGCTTGACTGGCTTTACTGATTCCGACCATGCTGGGTGCAAAGTCACGAGACGCAGCACCACCGGGTTTGTTTTCAAACTCAATGGAGCTGCCATCTCGTGGCAGAGCAAACTCCAGCCCACCGTTGCACTTAGCACCACTGAGGCGGAATATCTAGCCGCCGCTGCAGGCGCTAGGGAAGCATTATGGCTCAAGAAGCTGTTACCCGAACTCGGGGAGCCTGTCGATGGTCCTGTGCATTTACTTGGTGACAATGAAGCTGCACTCTGCTTGCTGAAGAATCCCATGACCACCGCTAGATCAAAGCACATAGATATCATACATCACTTTGCGCGTGAGCGAGTGATGCTTGGGGACTTGGCGTTTGAGTACGTAGACACAAACAATAATATTGCCGACTGCCTTACCAAGCCCCTTCCAGTGGCCAAATTTCAGAAGCACGTGCATGGTTTAGGACTTAGAAGTTTGGAGGAGCACTCCTGAGGCCCCTCATTTCCACCCTCGCCCTTTCATACGGGGAGGCAGGATATTGCTTTGCAGCATTCGTTATCTACCCCTTAACAATATGTTGTCTTGACCTCGTCGACTGGTGAGTAGCACCTTCGTCATACGGGGAGTGTTGTGGAAAGCTTGATTTACCACCCCATATAATAATTATCCCTTGCATAGGGTGGTATCTGCAGCGTTCTATGCCTCGGTGCAGTCTGTGTGCTTGGTTGCGTCACGACGTTACGTGGCTGTCACGGGATGTCACGGCACGCAGCGAATAAAGCACACAAGCCCTTGCCTCACTGCCATCTTGACGTTACTTTCAGTACTAATAGCACTTACCATAATAACGGACGCTTTCTTGCATGCGTTTATCGCGTCCTGATGTCACAACAATGGTCAGATGTATCAGTATAAATACTGAGGCACTGCACCTTGTGTGACACTGTCAACTGTGTAAATTCTGTTCGACAATCCTCAAGAGTTGCATGTGACTGCTGAGTCTGGCCTGTACGCCCGCTTCGCAGCTAGCGATGAGTGCGCCGACCATCCTGTCCGGGTCATAGTTCATCTCTGCGCTGTTGGCGTGAATGTATTGCAGGAAGTCGTTGAGATCTGGTGTGACCGTGGCGTGTCCCTTGTTGTGGATGGGAACTGTCTTTGTGGGGTCGTAGATCTTCCGTGCTGTGCCCTTCAGTGTCTCCTTTTCCCATGAGGATTGGTGTGGGGAGGTGGGTCGGATGCCTGTAGGGCTGGGATGATAGGGGGTGGGCTGGTAAGGTGGTGGACCCGCGGGGTGTGAGTGGTAGGGGGTTGCCTGGTAAGGCGGTGGGCCGTTGGGTGTGGTGGGTAGGGGGTTGCTGCGTAGGGAGGGTTGGTGACGTGGGGGGTGGCGATTCGCATATAAGAAAAGTTCAGTACAGTTTTCGGGACTTCTTCCGGATCTGGGGCTTGAGAGGTAACTCGAAGGTCTTTAATGGCGATCGTTTGGCTTGCGAATCTGCTACCTCTTTCGAGGTTATCTTCAGTCTGTGTAATCGGCATAAACCGAACCATAAGTTGTATCTAGTATTGTGCTGCCATTACAACAAGCCCATCTTCAAGACTCGGGTGGCGTGAAAGAAGGATTAGGAGGTTGAGCTTGCCTGTGACAAGCACTTATATTGTTGTATTGAAAAGATCTGAACTTGAGTTAGACCGCGTGTACTCCACGTAGGCCGAACGATGTCCCGGGTCAACCGCTGCGCTCTAGGTACCGACTAGTACAATTACCCTCAAATGTTATAAATGGATGATAGTCACAACTTTTTGGACCAATCGCATTCTTGGTCGTTCCAATCAGTCATGTTTCACTAAATACTCGATGGTCACTCTTTTTTAGGTAAGCAAGATATACACCTGATATGCTGAGACTCAACTCCAGTACTTAGGAGGGGTCCAAATAGTAAAATTACACTCAATTGTCGAGTTTTTTTGGCTATCTCAACGTATGTATACCTGTCATCAGGTATATATGTTAGGATTTTGGATCAAATAGGCCCCATACAGCCACTAAAAAAAATTACCCCCTGGACACCCCCTCCAAGGAAAAATGGCAGGGGTCCAGGCTTTGCGTTAATGTCGACTCAAGGTGCTGCCCAAGTCGCGCCGCGCAGGGGGACTGTAAACAAAACAAGAGAACAAGAATACGTAACCCAAAGGTACAATATCCAACCTGCTACTTTCAGCCAGTGTTGACGATAGGCAGGATCTCTCAGGCAAATGGGGCGGCAGTGCTGTCCGTCACTTGCAACCATGCACCACGACACCCGACTATTCTGTGTT
>NW_028323906.1:0-23016 GCF_984573655.1 Nuphar pumila | reverse complement strand
ATGATGATGTATGTTTTTACAACACGCGCGTAGTTGGAACATACATCAATAGACTTCCAAGCGACCGAGTTGCGCTTGATCTTATCAACGGCGATGTCCTCGTTCCAAGGGGGGACGAACATTTTGGGTCTATGCGTCTCGTAGCCTTCTTCCCCCGCATGGTCTCGCCTGATGGCATCTTCTCTGTCGAGCTGCGCTGCCTTTGCATTGGTCTGTTCCGCGCGGATGACTGTTGCTGCGTGCAACTCCTTTTCCTCTGCAGTGCGGCCCGGGTTCTGAAGGGGCACAACAGATGGCAAACAACCACATCACCGCACATCACGAACAAGAGACGGGAATCACGACAAGCAGATGCGTGTTTTGTGATGCCAGTGACGCAAGTTATTGATGTACATAAAATATGGCCTCGGCCACACTGCACGCGGTCTCAGGCCTCGCAGTGCATTATCTTTTGGATTGTCGCACAGTCTCCCACTTGCACTTGTCAAGGAGGCGGCTCTTTGACCTTGAACAGATCACCACAAGCAGGTTGCATCAGGCATTTGGCTTGTTTTGTTCTGAGGATGATGAGTATGTTACTGCAATCTACATAGACATGAACGCCCCACAACTCAAGTCTTTTTCAGGCCTCTGGACCCAAAGGGCTTGCAGATCGCTATTCCGTACAGCCATACCTGCGGGCGAGCACATCAGCAGCAGCACCATCACTGATCATATCAGCGACCAAGGCAAGACCCTGCACGTTTTTATATGTGGTTCTGACGTGGAATCAGAATACTTCACATACTGGAAAACAGTGAGTTGGCCAGAATGGAGTTCGACCCATCCATGCATAAAGTCCAAGCTTTCAGGCGTCTGGAACTGTTAATCACACCATCTGGTTTACCACTAAAGACACGCCGCATGACCTGAACTACAATTACAACGAATTGCAAGGGATGTTTAGGACCGCTGCAGAGATGGCAGTCAGTCAGCAACATTTTCGATCATGCAGGCACTTCTCTGAACCTCGTGGGCGTCATCAATCAATGGTAGGGGGGAAGAACGGGAGAGTCACCTTTCAGCAGCTTCTCCATGGCTTTCTCGGGCAATCGGAACACCTGATTTGCAACTTCAAACCAATCAAGCAGCAACTCCAGCGCGTCTCCGTTCTCAAAGGTGACATGATTGAAGTTAGTGATCATATAGCCGAGGTACAAGTCCTTCTGTTGAGCCTTCTTTCGTGCAGCGACGTAGTGTTTTGCCCCCCTCACCAGTTTATTGCTGATGATCACCTTTCGTAGAGCCCACTGCCACTTCTTGCGGATCTGCAGGCATGTGCATTGAGCCATGCAGAGGTATTCGTGTGCCTTTGGTGACGCATTTCAGCCCGTGCTGCCATGTTCTGCCCATGTATGCAATGACAAGTGATGTGTTCATAGTCGCACTGAAGGGCACACATGTGTCCTGACAATCCCCCAGTGCTTCGCCAGACCCTGTCATTTTTCGGGTCCAGAGGCCCGAGAATACATTATTTTTGGGATGAAATGGGGGCCAAAACCTCCATGTGGGCGAAGCACTGCAATCCCCAGTTTCCCCTTGGTGTCCCCATGGGGGTCTTGGGATTCCTGTCTTTTGTTTGGGCTGTTGTTCCCGTCAAACGGGTGGGTGAAACGCGCCATATGTATGGGTGGTGTCATGTCTATCACATTCTCGGGACGGACATGCCTGCCAATATCTACTGAAGCGCTTGTGCGAGAGGGAAACATCAGCATTCAAGCGGCGTGATATGGGCCAAACACACGAATCTGCAAAGCTATCTGTGGTGAGAGCTGGGGTTGAGGCCGCCAATGGTGCGCACAAACATGAATATCAATCTTCCCTGATCTCCACTCTCTGAAGTGGAGATCAGGGAAGATTGCGTACACTTGTCTATTACTTGCTTTTGCCCTGGCTTTTGTAGCTTGGATCCGCTCAAGAAGCACATGCAAACTGCATCAGGATGGGTGTGAGGCCTAGGACTACTTCCTGAGCGAGATTGTGGCTCAACATGGCTAAAACTGCAAACATTTCTGGGGCAGGGAAAGGTGCTCGTTCTGGCAAAAGGCTGCAGGGGCAGGTGCAATCACCTCCACGCTCTTCTGTGAGGTTGGGTCGTGGGAGTGCTGGAGAACGACTTCACCGTCGAGGCAGGACTGCAGCGCATTCATACCAAAGGCGATGTTCAGAAGCGAGAAAACCGCGGTTTCACGGTTCTTCTCCCGCGACACTGCCAGCTCCCGCATCAGTGTCATGTGCTCCAATGTCATGGCGTTGTTGGTATCGGGATACCTGTGAACCAGAGTCAATCAGTGCTTCGCCAGGAAGTTTGCTGTGTGGGTGGTCATCCTGAAAAGTGCCGTCCGAAGAGCCCCTTGAGCAAGGGCAAAACCTGTCACGAAAGCTCAGTGTAAACACACTCTTTCCCACCCTTTTACATAATTATTTGAGGCAGAAATGGGGGTCGGACCCCATTCTGGCAAAAGCACTGGACTCGATGTCACTAGAAGAAGCTTAGATCGGGCCACAACACTGACCATGGTGATGATGTATCTTTTGACAACACTACCGCATGCACATCGACAACAATACCTTGCAGATCTCTTCATTTCTTTGGGCATCTCATAAATCGCGCCCCACATCAAAAAAAATGTGCAGCGAAACTTGCAGGCAGTTTGTTCTGATGCCCCACGGGAAGATTGCGAACTTCGGTTGACACTTGAAGTCAAGCTTGAAAATAGGCATGTGAATGTCCTGTCAAGATGCAGTCTCCCGTGAGTTTTGCATTTGTTGAATCAGAGTTGACTTCAGAGGATCCCCAAGCATCAAGGGCCCCTGTGATGCCTTGTGAGGGCTGCAGCTCACTGCGAAGAATTCCCCCCTCACTATGTGGACGCGTATACACGCATTCCTCTCTCCCTTTGCGGAGGAAGCCCGCTGTTGCGTACAGGCCCTCTAATTCAGGACACACACAGCGATGCATGTGGCAAGCTGTGTGTTGCCAGACGAAAGAGCAGACCCCATTTCGCCTTACAAAAGCGTGCCGTTCGGACATTTACAGCTATGAAGTGTGCATTCGGGTTTGATGTTGATCTTGGCACTTTGTGAAAGGCGTACACATATGCGAACGGAGCCTTTGCGCGACGGGACTTCCTGCTTGCCGGGCTGGGAATATGCTTCACAGGCTCGCCATGTGGAAGGGCTGCCTGTTCAGAAAATCCATGAGCTGATGGCATCGGCTTTGTCTCCAATATCGCAATCTCCACCACGCTGTCTTCCAACGCTGCTGCATCAACATTGACCTCCCCCACCCCAAGTTCGACCAGATTCGTTTCAGGTGTCTCCATGGCTCGTTGACGGAAATGTTAGATTAAGACTGCATCCAAATTTATGTTGGTGGGTCGACGCCTGGTCAACCCTCACCGCCAACAACAGGTCCTGCACAGGCCGGAACTCGATGTGAGTCGCAGCCACGAAGCTTACCGCGATGCTTAACATCGATTGAATGCGGAAATGATTTCGTAGCATGGACAGAACAAGGAAATTTAAGTGTCATCATATCCGTTCAAGACGGCATTTTGGGTAAGCCTGAGTGAGCATTTATGGACGTGACATTCTCGAACGGTTCCCTTGGAAAGTCCGATGGCAGTAATCGCCTGTGCGTCTCCTTCAGGAACAGCACAGATATGGTGCAGCAACTGTACCATGCTACTGTCGCAAACATATGTATTTAAGAAGGCATTCGTATCTGAGGACTTCTGTGCAAAGTACCTGCAGATTAGCCCACAACGAAGGTTTGCAAGCTCTGCTGGTTGGCACTAACCAGTCGCTTCGGGATGGGCACATGCAGGAAACGGGCTACGCGAGTAACATGGCGCGCACACCTTTTCACAAGTGTCACAAGTGATGACTTTGCATGCGTATTGCCATTCATCTGCCAACTTCTTGTCGCTTTGAAGCGAAACGAGTGTGACCAGACAAACATGGCCCTCTAAGCACTCAGTAAGGATGATATTTAGGATTGTTGAAAAAGGGGCACAAATGTGACACAATCGGACGAGGCCAAACAGAGCTGAGACAGTTGCACGGGAATTCTGAGCCACTTGTGCAAGTCCGTCAGGAGCTCTGTCTGCTTGCCCTGCTTGCCCGGGAATGCAATGTAGAAGGATATTGGAACATATCGTGTGGATGATGAGCTTGGAAAAGGAGCGGAGAGAACAAAGGGTTTTCACTATCGGTGACTATCCATCGATAATCTCGCGGCAAATTTGAACGCTGGTTGTGAGTAGCGACGATACTATCGTGACCTCTTCAGATCACCAGCTGCCACACAATTGTCGGGCAACTATCATTACTGGCAATGCTTATATGCACATCGAGCTATGTGCCCATTCAAAGTGTTCCTTGAGAATGAGGTGTATGCTTGGTACTGGCTGTGTTGACAAATGTGCACACTAGTACAACGCAAAGCTATAAGACGGTCTCACAAGAGAGGCACCTTGAAGCCGCTCAGCAGTCAGTAGCCACAAGATGCTTGGTCGGGTTCGGAATGAGGCCCGGCCAGGGGCGGTGCGGGGGACGCCCATCCGCAGCTCAACGGCTACTTACAACGCGTCTGGAACGGGTCTCTTGCTTGCTGCTCCTAAAGTGGCAGCAAGCTTCATCGTCAGCAGCTCAATAGGATCGAAGCTCAGGGTGCGTATTTCTTCATGTTGCCTATGCACGCTAGCTACCGTTTTGTAGTGCCGTTGTTGTGCAAGCGCGTCCAACATGGGGAAGCTATAACTACAAGACGTTCAATACGGTCACATCACAAAAGAAAATGCTTCCCTGCGGATGCTCACGCAAGTGAACTTGTTTATTAGTACCCAGCTTTGCCACATCCACGGCGGCAGCAGCAAATCTGCTTTATCAAGGCTGGTCAACATTTATACATTGGCCTGGTTAATCAAGGCACACTGCGTTGATCCGAAGTATTATCGGGGCTGTTTGTTTCCTGTCTGCCTTGTAACTGATTGCATGTGCACATTTTTTGCAATTGCATGCACGAAAGCGAACACATTTGTGGATACCCTGCTGATCAGACGGTCGAGACCATCGATGTCGAAAAACATTTTACATGCACCAGACAATCATGCGCTGCACCACTGTGCATATGTAGGTCATGAGAAGCTTCTTTTGCTTGGCTGAGTCAGTCTAGGACGGGTAAGGGTGCGCTTGGATTGGCTCGATCCATCCTGGTCTCGGCGTCATGGGCATCTGTCCACCGCAGGCTGCGGCGCAGCAAAATAAGCCACGCAGAAACATGATGAAAGTTGCTGCTGCCAAACGCATCTAATGATTATCTACGTTGCCTAGAAGTCTTCTTCCAGGTTGCCTCGAGCGTGATGTTCTGGGGTGTACTAAGGAGTGCGATCACGGTTTCTTCGACCCTTTGTTTCTTCAGTCGCTCGGAAAGTCAAATATCATGACATGAATCTCTGTTGAAGATTTGGAACCAGAGGCATGCCGCAGAGGGTGCAAAGCTTCATCAGTCTTGGCATGGCGAACCCCTAAGATACCTTCACGCACAGCTCATGCAAGCACTTATGTTCTGAGAGAAATCGTCTCATGAATGCAAGGGGTTGAAATCCATGGGGCAGCGTTGGCGAGATTAGCGCCTTTTATATCTTGTCCTCTACATTTCGAGAACACGGATGTGGATCTTGTTCCCTTCAGGACCAATGTCGCCATGCGACGGTCGATCGTTACATGCAACCGTGCACCTTCAGCGTGCTTGTGCGCGTGCGTGCATGCGTGATCATTGACTTGGTACATGAGTAAGACTATTGCGTCTCCAGGGGTAGACGGCTCTCCTCCATAACCGTTCTTGCCTGCGTATGCTAGCGCAGACTCGGCGTATGTATTGGCACAATCGCCCAACGGCACCATGCTCTGAGCCTGGGGCTGGTCCTGTCTATCTCGGCATTGCTGTGCATCAACCCAGCTGCATTGCAACATTTCCGAGATGGCTGGAACCTGCACTTGCATGGGCCCTTGAGTGTTGAGAGACCAATGCTATCTTCGTCTTTTGGTTTCTTAGACCGTGGGTCTTGCTGTCTGCTGATCAAATATTACGAGGCATCAGATACATCATTTTGTTGCCTGCTTCACAGCTGTTTACATGTTGGTGAGTATGGCAATGCCTGCTCAACATGTATCATTCATCGTGCATACTCGGTGAGACCACGCCAGTTGTACTGCACGATGTCTGAGCAGATCAATTGTACAGATGGCAGACCTAAAGATCACTTTGAAAGGAGCTGCCAAAGTGGATCACGAAGTCAAGGAGCGCCGCGACGGCTCTCTGCTCGTCAAATATGTCTCCCACATGTCCGGGGATGTCATCATTACTCTGGTGCGCCTTCCTGCCGGAAATCTGCTGGTCTTTTGCATATCCAGGTGAGTGTTGCGTGCATTGGCCCTGAGTCGGACCGGCAGAAGCCAGTGAACATAGTGATAAGATGTTGCTCTTACATGTCAGGACACGGTAGCTTCTGTCCACCAGTAGCACGTATTCGTTCTACCTCGGCGATTCAGTCATGTCAATGTAGTCGTTGTCCTCACCAACCATCTACGGAACCGATCGCATTGGAGATCACTGCAGCGCGTGTCGCCATGAATTGGATGCCATGTGCTGCCAACACAGCTGCAAGCTGCGCCAGCACACTGCAAAGAGGACAGATTCTGATGATGTGCCTGGTTGCTGGGACGTTTGTGATGTGTCTAATTGCTGGGACACTGTTCATCCACGCTTCGGTCAGTGGACAGCGCCTCCCTTGACTTCTGTTGCCGCTTCGCAACATGACAGCCTGCACGTAACTAACTGCCCATGAGGGGAACAATTTCCTTGATTGCATGCACCAAATGCAGGTGTATGGCCGCTCCAACATCGAGGGTTCGCCGTTCAAAGCGCGTTGCTCCCCGCCCAAAGCAGAGGCGGCAAACTCCATTGTGGAGCTGCTGCAAGAGCACGCCTTCATCGAGGAGACCGTGAAGGCCGCAGTGCGCACGTATGACCAGTTTGGTGAACGCTGCCCTGCGACCGGTGATATACAGGCGCTCGTTCTCGATGCTGCGACCAGCAGCCCTCTCTTCGAAGCCCACATTGTCGAGACAGGCACTGGCGACTATGAGATCAGTTTCGTGCCGGAGATGGCTGGCTTGTATGCCCTTAACGTGCTCATCGGTGGCCATGCAGCTCAGGGCTGCCCTTTGAAAGTCAAGGTATCGCCTCGCCGTCAGCCCATGTAGCCACATTATGCCCTCCTACCGCCGCCTATACCTGCAATTGACGATGCTGTAAACACGGTGTGCGAGCGCTGCACTTGCACCTCTAAACGTTGGACACAAGGAAGATGCAAAGCAGACCTGCATCTAGATGCTTTATGGAGCTCAACATCAAATTCTGTTGTGTGTTGCTTTCATTCTGAATGCCCTCTAGGTGATAGGTGGATACTTCTGGTCCAGATATGGAGGTGCAGGTGCAGAGATGGCACCAGCAGTAGATGTGTTGTCAACACAATCGCAGCTGCTCAAGAATGGCACCATTTGCCCCTGATGCGGGTGCTGAACTCCCTGCTTCGAGCATGCCAATGCAGCAACTCCAATGCGTGGCATGCAGGTGCTGGCAGATGAGACACTGGCAAAGAACTGCCGCTGTTTCGGCTCAGGCATGGCGCAGTGCATGGCAGGAGAGCCAACATCGTTCACGATTCAGGCCGTTGACGGTCGCGGCGTTGCGCGGAAGCAGGGTGGCGACAACTTTGACATCAGCATCAAGGGACCAGAGGGAGACAGCCCGCATGCAACGATCCGAGACAATGCCGAGGGGACATACACGGTCACGTGGACTGGCAAGCACACCGGCTTGTATGCTGTGCACATCCTGCTGGACAATTCGGCCGTCGGGGGCACTCCTTTCAACTGCAACGTCTTTCCCACGGTCATCGCGCCGGAGGCTTGCACAGCCCAGGCATGCTCCTATGGCTTGTCTGCGCTACCTGTCACCTTCTCAAAAACCCATGTTGGGCATGCCTGTTGCATCCTGAGTGTCGCATGACAATTCTGCGCATGCACTGCTGACAATAAGCACAGCCTTTGTTGCGCTCCTTCGCCTGACACTACACCCATGTCAGCGCTTGCTGTTGGCTTTGAACGAGGACTGATGGCTTTCCCGTGCGTTGTCTTGTGCGTTGTCAGCACCGCATTAGGAGCTGGACGATCTGCTCATGACAGGCATCTACTTCAAGCTCGACTGCGATTCACACAAGATGGTGAGTGTTCACCTGAAAAGTGGTTCTGAATTGCAGGCGGTGACCATTGCTCGGGTGCGGGCGGGCGAAAAAGCTGACTTCCGGATCATCGCTCGAGATCGTTTTGGAAACGTGCGCAGCTCAGGCGGTGATGTTTTCACAGTCGTCCTCAAAATGGTAGAGGGCCCGGGGCAGACCGAGGTCCGGGCTGCTGTCAATGACGAGTCCAAAGGCTTCTACAAAGCCAATTTCACCGTGCAACACACTGGTGTGTACCAGGTGCACGTCCTCGCAGAGGGCCAGCCCATTCAGGGTTCTCCTTTCAGGTACGACATCTTGGGCATGATTGCAATCCCCGAGTTCCTGTCAATGTCCATGTGCATGTATTATCGTACAATATGCATCATTTCCATCGTCGTCGGAATGCAGCCATCCTCATGTTGCATTGTTTTAATCTGTTTGAGTGCAGCTTTCAACTTCAATGCCAGGGTTCCTCGTTTTTGGAATCGTTGTGGTTATGTTCGCTCACCTTGTCATGAGAAGACATGTAATAGGCCAATTATTCATGATAACCAAGCTGTATGGTGTCCTAACTTTCCTACAAGCAAAAGCTTGTCCAGGATGAGCGCCGTCGAAAGGTGCCGTACCTCAGATCACCTATCCGCGCACATAAACATGGGTACTTGCATTGTCAAGGAACTAAGCACCATTGATTGACAGCTTGGGCTCAATCCGAGCAACCATCATCGGGCTTGCAGATGCGAGGCAACGTCTGGGCGTCCAGACTTCACAAAGTGCAAGCTCGGAGGGCCCGGCCTGGAAGCCGTGCGACTCGGGCAGCCTTGCGACGTCCTCATCGAGCTGTACGACATCTTCTCGAACAAGATCACCTCTGCACTCGATGCGCTCTCGGACATCCAGGTCTCGGTGGACGGCCCCTCCCGCGTCTCCGTCAATCCCGCCGGCATGAAACTCGGCTCTGCATGCTTCCAGTACGTTGCAATGCACCCTGGCGTGTACACAGTCACCGCGACCATCGAGGGCCGCCACATCAACAACTCCCCCGCGACCGTCACGGCGTCCATCGCGAAGCCTCACGCCCCACTCTGCGAGGTGCTCACAAACACGAAAGACCTGCTCGTGTCTGCCGGCAAGGACCTCCGCATCATCTTCGTTGCGAAAGACAAAGCGGGCATCCGCAAGTCCGTCGGCGGTGACATCTTTGCTGTCTCGTGGCGCAGCTTGACAGACAAGCATGGCGCAGCGTGCGCAGCGCGCGTGACGGATCTCGGAACTGGCGAGTACTACACGATGTTCACGGAGACGACGTCCGGTGCATACGGCGTCTCAATCATGCATGAGGACCGCCACATCGCGGGCTCCCCGCTCACGGTGACTGTGCAGCCCGCGACGTTGGAGCCGTCCAAGACCACCGCGAGCGGACAGGGGCTTGTGCAATGCGTTGCTACTCAGCCTGCCACTGTGCAGGTTTGTCGCCTTCAACATCTTCGTCACTGTTGATTGCATGTAGCGGTGCTACACAGCCTGCCACCGTGCAGTTTTGTTACCTAAGTCACCTTTCTCACCGTTGAATGCATGTACCGTGTGCCATTTGTGGCAGGGGGGGTGGCTACGTTGTGCAGACACGCAGCGCGATGTGGCTTGATAGTGGATGTTCGCAGCATGGCTCTCAAGCCGTGCTGAGCTGCAGAAACAAGTATGCGTGGCAGCCGTCAGAACAGAATGAGAAGCACTTGCTGGGTGGGAAGTGTCGGAGAGTGCCATTTTCGCTCACGGGGTCACCAAACATCCTGCCGACGAGGTCCTCAGGGATTTGTCTCGCCGTAATTGACCGTTTTCTTTCCCTTTGGTTGCCTTCAGTTTTAAGAAGTTGCATGCTCTGCAGGTGCTGGCACGCGATCTGTTCGGCAACACCGTGAAGGACGCTCTCAAAATCGGACCAGGTGAGATCGAGGCCGTCCTGCGTGGCCCCGAGACGATCGAACTGGCACCCGTCAAGGTCGAAGCTGGCTGTGTCACGCTGAGCTACGTCTGCACTAAGACCGGCACATACGACCTGTCCGTCACGCACATGGGCCACCATATCTCAGGCTCACCTTGGAAGGTGTCTGTCATGCCTGGCCCTGCCATCGCGGCAATGTGCAGCCTGCGGGGCCTGCCCTCGAGCATCGTGGCGGGAACGCCGTTCTCGTTCACCCTGCACACCGTCGACGAGTGCAAGAACCCTACGATCTCCACCAACACCGTCACAGCTGAGGTGGACTCACCGTCCGATGGCGTGGTGCCGCTTTCCGTCACTGAAGACGCTCATGGTGCGCACTGCTTGTCAATGTGTCATGCTGTGCCGTATCACAGGCTTCGCTGTTTCTGTGCCTGCGTTCCCAGGAACTTTGTGAGAGAAGTACAGCCCAAACAACACTGTTGGCCAACATCTATGGAGACTTTGCTCAGCACCTGCTCGATACGTTGGTAGAGGCTGACCTAGTTGGCTTACCGGTTTGCCACTCGCGGAGTGCAGGTCCTCACACACCTGCAAGCACGTTCTCGCGGCAACAGAGCGCACGAGCCGCTTAGACACTGCTCCCGCCTGCAGTACAGTACGCACATTTTCTTTTGGATCACGTGGGTGATGTTGTTGCAGGCGTGTACAAGATTGCTGGTGTGCTCAAGGGGTCCGAGGCGTCCATGCTCCGCCTGCTCGTCAACGGCTCACAGCTTCCCAATGTACCGGTGATGACTGTGGTACCCTCCGCTCCAGTCTCCATCGCATGGGCCTCGGCCACGCTTTCGTCGCAGGGTCTCGTAGTGCCCGCAGGTGAGGAGGCACATGTCGAGCTTGTGTGTCTGGATGCATACGGAAACCGCATCAGCAACGCCACGCAAGGTGTTGCTGCTCAGATCCGGCACGACGGAGGCCAAGGCACACCGTTGGTACGACTTTCCAGATACTTGCTCCGGTGTCATGGCTTGTATGATGCCTCTACGTTATACTACCACGTACCTTTTGAGGTCAACAGCATGCGAGGGACTCGCTGTTCTGTGTCAGCTTGCAGGTCGGTGTCAGCACGGGATGTAGTCTGAAGTTCGCTCTTCCCTCAGACATACCTCCTTCGTGATTCTGCTGTTCTAACAACTATGCGATGTTGCCGATGCATTGCAGGATATCAGGGGTTGCTGTCGTCAACCGCATGAAACTCTATGTGCAGCACAGCCCAGACTATACGCGTGGTGGCATGCAGATTCAAGCATGCCGCACATCCCCTATGCCAGATGGCACTGTCCGTGTCTTCTTCCGCCCAGAGCGTGCGACAACTTACCAGCTGTACGCGCTCATCGCCCCCGCGGATGGCCAGGCCTCCAAGCTTGCCCCCATCATGGCGACCATCACCTGCCAGGCCGGTCCCATGGACATGTCCAAGTCCTCCATCCTTCGCTCAGACGACGCGCTCGTTGCCGGCAAGTCAGGCTGCCTCGTCATCAACTGTAATGACGTCTTCGGCAATCCCACCTCGAACGTGCCAGCAGTGCCAGTCGCGGTAACGCCGTCCGGCCCAGGCAAGATGAATGTCTGGTGGGAGCGCCCGGCTCGTACGACGCAGCTCTCGGTGTACTACTCCTCTACCACGGCGGGCACATACTCCCTCTCGATCATGTCTCCATCCGGTGGGTCGACGCTACTGAAGGGCTCGCCGCTTACGGTGGTAGTATCTCCAGAGAGCCCGTGTGCCGCCCGCTGCTCCGCCGTAGCCTACTCGCAAGGCCGCCGCCTCGCCGCCGGAAGCGCTACTCTCACAGCCGGCCAGGTCCTCGAAGTGCAGCTCGCGCTTGCCGATGTTTACGGCAACCCTGTCAGTGACTGCGATGCGCCGTCGACCCTCGAGGTCTTTGCCCGCGCCGTCGCTGGGCCCTCTTTCGCGCTCCAGGCCACCGCCCCGGCAGCCCCTGGGAAGCCAGTGACGTTCAGCGCCACCACCGAACGCGCAGGCCTGTACGCCATCCAAGTCCGCATCATCGGCACTCCCCTGCCCGGCTGGTCCCTTCCGCTGCTGGTCCAGCCCGCCAAGGCCCACGCCTCTGCTTGCCGCCTGCGCATGCCTGCAAACTCCACATCCAACCCCCCTGTCGGGCAGCAGGTCTCCGTGGTGCTCTCAACGGCCGACGCGTTTGGAAATGCTCGCCATGACAGCGGGCCCAACGTCTCGCCCATGGTCATGAACCCTGACCAGGTAGAGAGTAGCAGGGCAGCTGTCAAGGACCTCTCGGATGGGCAGTACCTCATCAGCTTTACGCCCGACGAGCCTGGGGAGTGGGTGGTCAGCGCCATCGTCGATGGAGAGGAGATTTCTCCAGGCCACGAAGTGCAGGTACGCCAGCTGCACATGTAGCAAGAATCGCAAGTACCGCCGCACAGCACCTTACTACAGTGCACCTCGGTGAAGCTCCGTGTACTGTCACAATCGACGTATGACATCCATGAATGCTTGCTCTGCTGCAATCCATCTCTGCACTCGTTGTGAGTGGCACGGCCATATTGCCGGATGTTAGACGCGTATGCCTTCATGTTGTTGTCTTTCTTCTTGACTGCTTCGCATGGGGTTTGGACAGTCGCTGAATGATGATAGCATTTGCTGTTCTCTGCTTGCATGGCCCATCACAAATGTGCCCTCAGGCACAAGCGTGGTGGGTTGTGCTCGACAGGGATCTTGAGGCTGATTCACTATGCCAGACTGAGAAATAATTGCGCCCTTTTCTGACAGCTCTGTCCACCCCCCCCAAGGCTATCATGCATCAGCATGCAGTGCACATCATCTGTCTCATCACACCTAGAACAACATCAACATTGCCTCGGCAATTTACCGGTGAATGCCAAACATGTACGTCCGAGGTGACTCCGGTGTTGAGTCATGCTATGCCAGAACACAACAACACACCGTCTCGCACATCATTGCCGACCACCTGAAGAGTTCTATGGTCTTCCGCAGGTGATGGTGGAGGTGCCACCACTCACGGTTGACATGTGCTCCATCTACGTTCCGGATGACCTCCGCACTGTTCCCGCTGGCTCCTCGATCGATGTCGCAGTTCTGGGACCTGACAACTGTGACTCAGTCCCCCCGGAGCACACCGAGTGCATCGTGCACCTGACGGCGCCAGACACCAGCGTTGCCACATTCCCTGCTGCCTGGGACCGTGAAAACATGGCGTTTGTGGCCGATGTGTTCCTCGGAACTGTCGGCAGCCACTCTATCTGGGCCACCATCAACGTGCGGCCTCGATTCATACTTCCTGACACATTTGCACCGGTGTTTAGGATTTCTGGACCTCACAGGCGGATTGAATGACACTTGCATCATCAGTAAGCAGTGCCCTGTGTTGTCCCTCTGACCAAGGCATGTTGTGCCAATTCCGCACCAAGTTCTTCAGCTAGGTGCATCCCACTAGCTGCTTATGCACATACCTGCTTTGCTGCATACTACTTTGCAATGAGTTGGGTGTTGGCGATCTGTCTTTCAAGTCATAACTGCATCATGCAAAGGTGTCCAAACATGCGGGTGCAAAATCTACGTCTGGTTTCTGATCTGCTCATCTCCCTACAGCCCCTTCTTCTGAGTTCGGGATGAGAAATTGCAAGCAGTCGGGCGTTGAGGATAGCGTGCACTATGTTCAAGACGTCTTAGCGAGTGATTGCTTTGATACCAAGCAGTCTAGACATAACCAATTGTCCAGCCCGCAGTCTCTGCAGGCACTTGAAGACCAGATAACAAGGCAACAGTGCCATCCCTTGATAGTGACATGTCTGTTCACACCGAATATGCAACAAGAAAGAAGTGCAGTTGGCCTCAAAGCGCGCCTGGCTCACTGAGACATGTCACTGCAGGGTGTACGCGTGGGTGGTGCGGAAGGTGGACGTCCAGTCTCAGTGGTACCGAACAGTGTGGAGCTCAACGCCTCGGATATCTCGGGCACGGGTCTGTTGCTCTGCCACGCGGGGGAGCAGGCGGAGGTTGTCATGCAGGCCCGAGACGCCCTCGGCAATGCCGGGGCGTCCATCACAGGCACCACCGGGGGCCCTCTCGGTGTTCAGATCGTTGTGGAGGCCTCTGATGGCAGCGTTAACACCGTCACCATGAAGCCCGACCCGTCCAAGGTCGGCAACCTCAAGGTATGCTGCGCACCACACATTCGAGACTGCATGCAGCTCCGCACTCCGCTCTTCAAGGGTGTTTGAGGACAGAAAGCCATGCCTTCGCCATCAATCGCCCATCTTTGTTGTACTGTTGAGCATGCATGTGAGGAGCATGAACGTACGATGCACTTACCGCTCTCAATTGTCCTGTAGTGACATATCCACATGACCTTTGAGTTCGTGTCCCCTATCTCTAGAGATAGTGCTTTGATTCAAATCAGTGCTGTGTATATCTTGTTACACAGAGAAAGAGGATCACCATAGCTCAGGCCGCAACCAAGATTCCAACACACACTGGCAATGGTTCTGCTGTGTATATCTGACGCAGAGAACATACGACTCCTGTGAAAAATGGCATATTATTCTGCAACACCGCCGTCCACATCGACCCTCACAACTCCTGCAGGCTACATACATCGTCAAGACGGCTGGTCCGGTGAAGCTGGCAGTGCAGCTGACCGAAGCTGCATCAGCGGCGGACGTCGCAGCAGCAGCAGACCCGAAGAAGTCCGCAGACGGCGCTGTAACCAGCCCCAAGGGCGAATCCGGGCCCCTCGTCATTCAGCAGCGCACCTTCTCTGCCGTCTGCAAGCCCGGGAAGCCCTCGCCGCTGCACTTTGAGCTCCAGTGGGGCCGCGAGCCGCTTGTTGCCGGTGTGGAGGCCCACCTGAAGGTTGTGTGCAAGGACGCGTACCAGAACTTGCTCCAGGTCCTTCCCGGAAACGAGCTCTGGAGCGCGTTTCTGCAACAGGGAAACAGCCAGGTATGTGTTGTCTGGCCACGTGCTACGTGGCTGCAGGCGTCTCTATCTATGCATTTGCTGGCAGTGTCCGCTGTGTGTGAGTTTGCCTGTAGCCCGCCGCTACTTCTTGCTATCTTGGACCACTATTTGCACAATGCAGACAGGCGCATCCATGCTATCAGACCTATCGTCTGCAAACGCTTCCATTCTTCCGTTTCATTCGGCATCAGCATGTGTACATCGTGCTGGCTTATTAGATGCCTGCCACGCGTGTCCCTGCATGTGGTAGATCAGTGTGTTCTGAGGTAGCTACAGCGTGGAAGCCCGTCTTCGACTGTTCGTTGTTGGAAGAGGACAACCCACAGTGCCGTCCTGGGGGACGCAGCGGTTGAGGTTTCCGGTTTCTATGAACTGCAGGTAGGCTCCGTCGAGGTCCAGCCAATGACGGACTCGCGCTATGGCTTCTCGATCCGCTGTGACTCAGCTGGGCCCACGTCGCTGCTGCTCACGTTTGCTGGCACCACACTCTTCAACGGAGCGATCCCCATGATCGTGACGGCCGCCGAAGTCAGCGTGCTCACGTCGTCCGCAGACTTTGTCGGCATGGCGACCTCGTTCGTTGCAGGCCGCAGCTTCAGCGTCCGCGGTGTTCTCAGAGATGCCCTGCACAACGAAGTGCCTGCCAACGAGAAGCACGCTCTCCAGGTCGCCCTTGCTCCTGGTCGGTACGCTTCTCCCCACCGGTCTCACCTTGATCCTCACACCTCTCCACAAGTAGACGCAATGTCAGTACGCGTCGCATTTGTGTTGCCTGTGTCGGTCTAGTGCCTCTGTGTCTGTTAGCTAGCCCCTTCCTTAAACCGTTGGGCACGGTCGAAACTGGACTGTCATACATATGAAATGTTACGTGTAAGTCGCAACCGGGGTAAGGCATGACAACGCTTCGTTTGACCCGGATTCGGGAGCCCCATTGTTTGGGGGTGGTTGGGGGTTGGCTTGCCCGTGATTAATGTGGGTCTATCAGTACCTCCCAAATGGCAGGTCTAACCGCGGGATGTTGTGCACATGCAGCGATCCATGCACATGGCGTCGTAACCATGAGAAACGGAGTTGAACGCATTGCTCACAGAAGTAACTATTACGCACATTTTCGGGCAAAAGCAGGCAGTAAACCAGGCTCCGGCTGCGGTTCAGGAGTTCCTTTCATGGCCCATGCCATGAGACACCAACCAGACCATCATTCGCCTGACTATTGGCAAAATACCGCTCGCTGTACGTTGTGAATATCAAAATGATTTGGTTCACGCGTTACACATTGGAATCAGAGTGCTTGTTCCTGTCATTGGAGGTGTGCTTTTGGTGTCTACGTGGTCGATAACATACATACATGTGAGGCCTGCATCCCTGCCACAGGCAAAGTCAATGATATATCTCAGCTCACGAGCTGAGATATATTCGTAAGATGACTTGCATCCTAGCGTTGTGCTCATACACTTGCAAAATGCACTTGGTGATGTGTTGTGACGTGTTGGATGGGTTTGCCCAAAGGCAGAGAGAACCTCGACCATGGACGTGGCCACAGGGCTGCCAATTGCGTCAATCAACGCACGTCATTAAAGATAAGGTTTTTTGATGCCATGCGTGACTTCGGCAATGCTGCTTTGGCTGAGTGTCTCAAGCGTCATCTCGCTGACTGTGTCAGGGTTTTCGGTGTTATGTACCGCGAATGTGCCACTTACGGCTGGAAGGAAGCACATCAGGAAGGATGGCCCGGAAATTGGATGCATGAAGTGGTGAAGTGTTGGCGAAAACGAGTTTGCTGTCGCTGGTTCGAATCTCGGATGGTTCGAAGTGTCCAAGTCCCGTGATGCCTAAGTTGGATGTGATCCCGAAAGAAGAGATGGAACGACGTGGTGCATGAACAGGAACGATTATTCGGGACTTCGGTCCCAATAATTAACGTTCTCTCTGACGATCGGTGCTCGAGGGTGGGGTGGCGAAAAGAGGGCAGCGTGAACTATGGACGCCTCCTCATGTGTACTCTTTATGTCGCTCCTTCGCACTATGCAATCGCTGAGTACGCTAGTGATCCAGTGTGGTTGCATCCATTACGAATTTTGCATGCATCTTATGCGGCTTATCGGCATACTGATGTGGATTATTCACACCTCCTTGCTCTGCTGCATAGCATCACCCATTGCTGGGCTGGCGAAGGCTGCTCTTGCGACAATCGTGCGAGGCCGCGTGGTCGAGCCTGCACCTTTGGCTGTCATGGTCAGATTCGATACTGCTAACGCAAGTACCATGTTCGATGCGTCGGTGCTAGGAACGGTGTCTCTTCAGAGGCAAGTGCTCACATGTGCTGCCGCTTTGCAGCACGGACGCCATCATGTTCAACAACCAATCAGGCTGGCGCAAGTTCCAGAGCGACGGCACGACCGCGCACTGCACCGTGGAGAAGGCGGGAACGTACATCGTGCACGCCAGCGTAGGCGACGTCTCTCTACCTGGATGGCCGCGAATCATCTCCATCGTCGCTGCCGACGCAGACGCCACGCGCTGCACGGTGCACCGCGATGGGAACTCCAAGCTGCTGTGCGGCGAGCGCAGCAAGCTCACCCTCGTCACCCGCGACGGATTTGGCAACCGCTGCGCCGTTGGCGGCTCCCGCGTCGAGGTCGCCGCCCGTGCTCTGGGCTCTGTGCAGCCCGGTCAAGTCACCGACCATGGTGACGGCACTTACAGGTGTGTCCAATGCTTGCATTACTTGCCGTGCGCGGTCTCTACCAACAGGCATGTAGCACAAAAAATTCAAAGTACCTCTGAGACCCCTCATATTTCCAATGGGACAGGTCCGTCTCGTTGTGAACGCACCGCAGTTGAGCCCTTGTTGCTCGTGATTTACGGCTTGGGCAGCATCTGAACAGTTTTGTTGGAGGCTTGATCGCAACCTGACGCTCAGCGTGCCTTACGCAGTCTTGGTTTGACGCTCGATGTGGAGGGTGACTGGGACATCACTGCGTCGGTGTTCGGAGTGCCGGTCTCAGGCATGCCGTTGCGTGTCAAGGCCTCCTACCCGGCGCTTTCCGCTGCCGACTGCGAACTCTCCACCATCGACACCTCCGTGCCGATCGCAGCAGGGGTGGCCACGCGGCTGACAATCCAGGCCAAGGGTGTGGAGAAGACTCGCCGCATGTTCACGGGGGCCGAGTCCATTGCGGTGGTCACTATCGACGACGCAGGTCACGAAGTGCGTGTCCCCGTCGTGCTCGAGAACAAGGGCATGCTGGCCACCGCGGCGCTGCTGCCGCTGCTGCCTGGATCCCTCAAGGTTTCCATCATCGTGAATGGCGAGCAGCTCACCGGTTCGCCGATGACGGTGTGCTTCTTCCGCCTGAACTGTGCATTTCTTGCTGATGTGTCCTCGGTTAGCGCCGATTCCCAAGCTACCCTCGGAGCGCCAGTGTCCATGTGGGTGCGTTCAATTGTAGTGATGTTCATAGGTACTTCGGTCTTGCTTCCTTGCACTGTTCCGTAACTGAACCACACATGATTGCCTCACGTGATAGTAATGGTTCCCAAGTACTTCCTGGAGTTGCCAATGTCCATATGGACGCGGTAGTATTGTAAAAAGATACATCATCTTGACCAACAGCCATGGTTCCGTACCTTGACAAGATGATATGATGATGATGTATCTTTTTACAACACTATCGCATCCACATGGACATTGGCAACTCCAAGAACTACTTGGGCATCCGTGTTACCATTACCACCACCTGAGGCAAGCGTACCTGGAGCAGCCTGACTTACCATAACCTGACCTGACATATCTTCTTCGTCTTCGTCTTCGTCTTGTACCCTGCAAGAAAGGAGATCAGCCACAGCTGACCAAAAACGACCCGTCAATTCCTTTGGGAGATCGTCGCAACCCACACTCAGAATCTTTGTCAGGAGATCAACCCCCAACAGAGATTCCAGTTTAGTTGCCAAATTCCCGCCTTGTAACCCAAGACCTCCAACCGTTTCAAGAAATTGGTCTATTTTAGGCCACAAGATGGGACGATCCACAGTACAGTGAACACAGCCTGTGTGAGCAT
The DNA here is from genome assembly GCF_984573655.1 of Nuphar pumila. Taxonomy (NCBI): domain Eukaryota; kingdom Viridiplantae; phylum Streptophyta; class Magnoliopsida; order Nymphaeales; family Nymphaeaceae; genus Nuphar; species Nuphar pumila. Next base: position 3,654 of record NW_028323906.1, on the reverse strand, counting down.
CCCCCAAATGCTCATCGCAGTCGTTGCAGTGATACTGTAAGGGATCCACAAACTCGTAAGTTTGATTTTGAAGTCGGCTTCGTAGGGGAAACAGTTTACTACTCCTGGCGCTCATGATAGTACGAGCCCGAACAGAGGGCAAACTTGACAGATATGGTGCAAGACTGCGTGGTTGTTCACCGATGCACGTCCACTTCCATGGCACTGCAGAGTGCGGCGATGCAACATATCTGGCTTTCCCCCGAATTAGGTGCCAACTCCAGATATTGTCGAGGAGGTGTTGCCTATCAACCTCATCAGTAGGCAACGCCTCTGCTCCCAGCACTGGCATATTCACTGTACGCACTCCCCCTTGGATCTGGAGGAGGTACGCCCAGCGACCTGCTGTTTTTTAGGGGCCTGGAAGATGTCAGAGATATTCAGGTCGTGGCAAATGTCCGCTGAAAATTCGATATGCTCATGGCAAAACACTAACGAAACATGTGCGTGTGAGCCACGCGGTACTTGATGTCTCCATTCACAGTGCCGTGGAACTGTGCAATGCTGAAATGGGCAACATGTATGTGCAGTTCGAGGTGACTGCGTCACCGATGTCCCCCGCGCACTGCTCGGTAATGCCCGTCACCCCTGACATCGCAGCCGCCTACAAACTGCAGCTCCCCGCTGCAGCGCTGCTGGTAGTGACTGGCACAGACGCACTCGGAAACGCTACGCGCGTGCCGCAAGACGACATCGCCCTCACCTTCACCCCCCCCTCCAACGTTACCGAAATCGTCCTCCAGACGCTCAGCGACGGCACCGTGGCGGTTTGTGGCGTTGTTCGCTCCGAGGTGGAGGCCCACGTCTCGGTGCAGGGCACCAAACTGACCCAGGTGCCAGTTGTCCTGCGGCCTGCCATGCGCCTCACATCCCCCATGCCTTCCAGCGACGGCACCCGCAGCCTCCCAGATGGGACACGGAGCCTCAACTCCCGCCCCGCCATGCGCATTCCGAACGATGCATCTCGCCTCCGGGTCCTCCAAGTGAGCCTCCCCATCTTACATTCCCCTTACTACCTCACCGTTCTTTCAGAGGTCTCCTCTGCTTGTCATTGCATGGTCCCCCTTGACAGCATGTGTGACGCTGCGGATGCTGCACGTGTGAATTCAGGCAGTACCCTCCATGCTCTCACAACGCCATTCCCTGTTCTCCCGATGGCAATGGATTTGCTTGCCAATGGCAGGCTGCCGCTGCCCAGGAAATGTCCCGGCAGTTGTCTGACGGTTTTGGTTCAAACGCAGGCTCCCGACACAATTCCAATTGCCGGAGAGGAGTTCCGCATGGTTGCGCAGATCTGTGACATATCTGGCGGCATGCTGCACCATGAGGGCACAACCATCGTGGCTTCATTGTCCATGAAGCTGGAGGCCGGCAGCGCCGCCTCGACTATGCCTGGTACGCTGACTCATTTCTCTATCTTAGGACACACGCATATCTCCAGAAACTGACTTGTTATCACTGCATAGGCTTCACCGCGCTTGCCTTGATTGTCGCCCTCGCTTGCATGATCATGCATTGCTCATGGCATGGCATGTGATGCAATAGGCACGCCCGTCAGTGACACAGCACCCAGCCAACGCGCAATGTTCGGATTGACTGCCGGCAGAAATCACAAGCTTTTTCAGTGCAGGATCTGAGCACTCATGAGTTCAAATCAAACTCTTTTGTTGTGAGTTTGCATCAAAGCAAACGATGCATCTGCAAACCTCTGCTGACTCTGCGCCGATGAAATTCCCTGTTGCACGTGCTTGCAGACGGCGCCGCGTCGTTGTCTGGCATGACCAGCATGCCCTCAACCCCTGGCGCAACCCCCCCGCCACGACGAGGCCCGCGAGTCCATCACCCTGGGCGCTGGGACGCTTCCCACTCACACCGTCCCTGTCTCTGTCACCCCTCTTGGCTCTGGAATGTTTGCCCTGGAGGCCATTCCTCAAGTCGCTGGCATGTACTCATTCAGGGTACGTCGCTGCTCACATTGACAACAAGTTGTATCAGAGCCTTGCTTTTACCTTCCCTGACTGCCGCACCATGCGGCCGAATGTTCACTATTCACCTTCCATCAACAATTTTCTTTCAGCGGGAAAATGCAGACTAGCTCACGTAATCAAGCTCTATTTGCAGCATGGCAACCTGACGTCGCCACCCACAAACTTTCACGATGTATATTGTTACAACACTTCCGCATCCACATGGACATTGGAATTTCAAGAACTGCTCGGGAAGCAATGCTATCGTTGCTATCACCTGTGGCAAGCGTTCCTGGACCAGTCTGGCTTACCATAGCCGGACCTGTCGTGCCCTCTCTTCTTTGTCTTGTACCCTGCAAGAAAGGAGATCAGCCACAGCTGACCAAATCGGTCCGTCAATTCCGTTGGGAGATCGTCGCAACCCACGCGCAACCCATACAATGCATTCTGCAACACGTAGCAATGGCACTATCCAGATGAATAGGCTTCACCATAACCACATTGAAGCACCCTTCATCATAGAAGCAAACAATTAATCGCTTGCGAGTCAGCTGAACTAGTTGCACTCGTTGAGGCTATGGAACCTGACGGCGCCAAGGTATGCAGGCGACCGTGGATGCAATCTCGAACGAAGCCAGCATGCTGACACTCCCAGTAGAGGTCCGCCCGGGCAAGCTTGCTCCAGAGAAGTGTGCAGTACTGCTCGAGGCTCGCACCTGCAATGCATGGTCGGCTGGCAAGACGGCCCGCATGGTTGTGCGCCTCTTCGACCGCTTCCTCAATGCTGTTCACGACGTTGACATCTCGCAGCTTGACGTCAAGGTAAGCGGCCCTGGCAATGTGCTCCACACCGCCGCGTATGGCTCCACCGGCAAGTCCTCTGTCGAGCTTCGACTCACTGGCAGGTACGCCTCATCCAGTGTTTCGCCAGACTGGGGTCCGACCTCCTTTTTTTGATGGTGATGGCGTGTCATTTTACAACCCTACCGCATCCACATCGACATTTTTCGCCCCCAACATTGCATTTTCAGGCATCGCGACCTGAAATTACAGGGTCTGGCGAAACGCTAGCCTCACCCAGGACTGTTTCACCACGTTCCTCGCCTTCTTTGTGTCTCTTTTCCGCTTCTCAAGGCGAGTGAGAGCTGAGATGCTCATGGCATGCCTCTCCCGGTCTGGCTTTGCTCTTAGACCTCTCGTCGTCGGTGGTGAATTACCAGCCTGCTGCAATGCATCACACATAATGCTTGGATGAGTCTCCGATCGTCAATGTGCGTGATGCACGATTGTTTGATGCTAAAAACGTGGCTGGCTCGGGAATTCAGATGTTCCAGTTGCATCACAACAGTTCAGCCGTTGCGGGGTGTTTCCCGTGTCTGGTAGTCAGCAGCCGTGGAATGAGATGGCAACTATGTGCTTTGAACATAAGATGCGGGTGATCTTGAGAGATGCTGTGCTCAATCGGCCGGTGTGGTGATGTAGAGTTGCTGGCCGCTACGAGGTCTCCGTCCGTGACCGTGCCTCCGGCAAGCTTCTGGGCGGACCTGCGATCACGCTCACTTTGCACTCCTCGAACCTCAACCCGCAGCTCTCGTCCTTCCACCTGCGCGGTCTCCAGGTCAAAGGCTCCCAGGCCTGTGTTCAGGCC
>NW_028323905.1:0-23028 GCF_984573655.1 Nuphar pumila | reverse complement strand
CTTACTCTTTGTCATCTTGTACCCTGCAAGGAAGGAGATCGTCGCAACCCATACTCAGAACCTTCATCAAGAGATCAACTTCCAACAGTAATGGTAGCACCAATTGCCAAGTACTTATTAGAGTTGCCGACATCCATGTCGATGTGTGAAAAGATGCATCATCATTCATGTATAACAGATTGACTTACATGTTCCACATTGTGGTGTGCAGGATGGCCCGACAACAGGAGTTGTGCTTGTCGCGGATGTCCGCAACTCGCTGTACAATGGCAACATCACGTATGAGTTCCTGCCCAGTGCGCCTTTGAGTCTTCGGAACAAGCCCGCCCTGGCAAAGAAGCAAAAACACACAAGCTGGGTCAGGTCGTTGAACACATTCGTCAAGCCTTACATCTACGGCGCTCGTGTCGCGTTTGGCATCGCTGTTAGCCTGCAAGGCAAAGTCCAGTTGACAGTCAACGGGCCAAACCAGATCTGGGGTCAGGCTATGATGGGCATGGACCCGGACACGCTCGAGTTCTTGGTGAACTCGACCAATATCGATGATGGACCGGACACAAGTGATGCAATATACATGGACTTGACAGAGGTGCGCAGCTGCTCAGGGACATGGCATGATTCCGGGTTGGTTTTTTATATTTATTCGTTTATGTTTATTCATGTACTCATTCAAGTCGGCTGGTCCTGCCTCAAGAGACGGTAGTGGTAATCTAAATCTCAAGTTCTACTTGAATTTAACATAATATTCATGTGATCGCTGTAGTAGTGTAATATGGCAAATGATCATCACCACTTATTTAGTTGCGGCGGAATGCCCCAAGCTTGCTGTTTGCTCCTGGCAATGGAGCTACACACGTACCAAGAAAGCCCAACTGACTCCGACAATGCGACAGGATCTCGATTCTCTTGCGGCCGTCTCAGCGGTCTTCGGACTGTCCGCTGCGGGGCCGATTGTGAAAAGTTGTCGGCAGATGGATCGGACCAGGGGTTAAAATAACATTTTCTGACACGTCTTGAGGCTCATACGCTTAACGCTGGCTTCCGGATCAAAAGCACTTACTAATAAAAACCCTGACACGCCAGTCTCGTGACGATGCAGGGATGCTACCTGGGGCACCCCAACGCCGCACTGTGCCGCGGTTGGCCACACACCGTCGTGCATGTTCATCAGCAACCAAGATCAAACAGTCCCTCCAGCATCGGACTTCTGCGTTGCGAACCAAAACATGCTTCCATCGCGCGGACGGGTTCCTCGAGTATGAGGCACATGCGTTCAATGCATCTACAAGAAGCATCTGTTTATCAGCAACTACTTGTACGGAAGCTTCGGTACAACCCATTCAGCAATTCGACCCACAGCAGGATGGCGCTGCCTCCGCCGGAACGTACCCCAGCTCGAAGGGAATCGACACGTACGGGGCCCGGCAGGCGTGCATCTCGTGTCGCAGTACGACGACAACTTGTTCGACGCCAATCCACAGGCGTCGTACTATGTTTTCAACCGCCCTTACGACGACGTGCTCGCCTTCAGCTTCAACGTGTCTCTCTACGACATCGTTCCGAACAAGGCCAGCAAGACACAGCTCAACCCCAACACATTTGTGATTGGAGGGGAGAACCTGAATTTCATCCCAGGTGTGCACTGCCTATCTTCGATTGTTCTTGCACTGTGCTCATTCTCAATAGTGCTGGTACCATACACAGATATCGGCATGCATGTAAACGGCTTCAAGTTTAGTAATCACGATGCAAGGTCGCAATTGACGACTTGGGAAAAACGTTTCGTTGCACCCGGTTATCGTTGCCCCGCATTTCGGGGTCTCGAGGGGGTCTGGTGAGAACATCTCGTATGCTGCTGCTTTTTGTTGTCTGGGTGCGAGTTTCCTGCGCTTGAGGCATTTACGTAAGACATGACAAGAAAACATAATTAATCGGGACTTGCGCCAGGTTCACACAAGCGAGCATCACATTTACGAGGAGATGCCTAAAAGGCTTCGGCCGTGAGCCCTTGTGGCAACCGGCACTGGGAGACCAGCAAGACAAGAATGTCAATGTAGTTGTAGTGCTTGCTTGCATGGTCGTGGCGTGGGCACCGAAGGGATGTTCTTTCTTTTTCTTTTAACAGAAGAAGTAGAACTTTCTAGCCGCAGCACATCAGTGAGCCGCTACATCCTCGAGCAAATGAGCACACACTGCTCCAGCTTTGACATATCTTTGATGGTCCGGTCCCACCATTAAATCCAGGCCACAAGCGTTGGTGTAAATGGGAGAGCAGTTTTGCGTACCGTTCATCAGTGCTTGGCCAGAATGGAATCCACACCTTGTCCTGTTCTCAAATGTACTGCATTTTCAGACACATGTACTCCGCAAAATGAGCAATCTGGAAACGTTTCCGTTCGTATGCAGCATGGTTTCTCATGGCATTTCACCTCGAGTAAGCTAGAAAACAATTAGTCACTTACATCCGCTCTTGCGGGTAAGAATCTGCATGCTTGAAAGGGCGTAGGTTGCGACCTATACCCTTTCTATCATGACAGTGGGCATCGCGATTGTGTGCACCAGGATATGAGCCCTCCAATTAGATAGGAGACAAGAACATGAATTAAGGTACCTGGAGGTACCCCGAACTCAGTGAGGAGCAATGCTCCTGATTCATTGTTGTCTACAGTACTCGTGCAGAGAATAGGCGAGATAGAAAGGCAGGCAGGTGGTGCATTCAAGACGCGTCACCACGCGATGGCAAGGTCGTTTGACCATCAAACATGCACGCTTTGTTCTTCATCCCAAGCTTCCCCAGCTTCTTCTGTCTGTAAATCAATCAATACATCAATCGTTTGCACGCGTTGCGGCTATATCATTGCAGACATGTATCACAACGTTTTTGGAAGCGTAAGCATCATTCCCCCTTATCATGGGTGTGCGCTGCAGCGGATGGCACACTGACTGTCAAGTTCGGCACTGAGTTGGTGACGTCTGTCACGGTGGTTGGCAGCCACTGGATCAAGGGCATTATCCCTTCTAACGCGGCAGGGCTGTGTCCCGACGACATCACCGTGATTTACGGGCTTACGACCATTAACATGCCGAAGGTCTTCTGTTATCTTACCGACCTTCCCGCTGTTCGAGCTGCGCCGATGGTGCGCCGATGGGTCTGACTCACCCCACGCAGCGAGGCGGTCACGCATGTAAAGCACGATGACTACGGTTCACACTCTCTCTTCTCACAGCTGCCGTGGCCAGTTCCAACCTTGCCGCAACGGCAAGTAAAGCTGGAGGCACAAGGCGACGCGCTAGATAGGGCGACGCCTTTGCTCCCAACCATCCAGTAAACCTGCCACCATGTCATGCGGGGCATTGACGGCGGCGCGCGAGGTTGCGTTTTTCGTCAAGGCGCGGGGGCACGAAGTTTCGCAGGAGCCGCTGAAAGGCAGGATTCTCTTCCCAGCTCTCCTACCAGCTCTCCTACCAGTCCTTCGTGGGAACGGACGTGCGGTTCGGCGGCCAGGTCTGCCAACACACGTAACAAACTTCAATGCAGTCGACACGCGCGTTCCGCAGCAGCTACATTGCTCATCCAGCTGGACACGGGCCAGTGTGCGATCAGGCCTTGGCCAGATCGGCTGCCATTTCTGTCTTCAACCTTGAAGCTTTGCCAGGGCTGTGGCCCACGTGTTATCGGAAGTAACCACTTGATTGTACCCGAGAGATGCAGCGACGCTGACATGACAGCTTGGGTGGGGCAACTTTGCTGCATGTCTCGATCACGAACAAGACCTTGGGTATGCCTCCCTTGTTAACGACAGGGAGTAATGGGGGTGACAACAGACAAATCTCACTGATCGGCAAAACGTTCACGCAACTGACGCACAAATGTCGTGATGTGCATGACTAAACCTGCGTCGGTTCCCCGAACCCTAATCCCATCTGCTAGTCAGGCAGTTCAATAATGCGCTATGAATATTGTTTTCCCACTTTTGCACGTGCAGTTGTGGAACGCCACCAGTGTGTGAGTTCACCGAGCAACACGTACATGTGCAGATGAGATATGGCTTATTGCTGACTGCAGTTTCTCGTGATGCATGGATAGCATGTCCATTGCTCCTTGTGATAATAAGCTTCAGGGCATCATCGCGTTGAGGCTATCTAGCCTGTTCAACATCATTCATTCAATCAATCAATCAGTTGGGTTTGCAGACGACCATTGTCGCTGCTGAAAAAAATAAAATATGTACAATGAGGCGGTCTATTCATTCATATTAGCGGATCATAATCCGCTATTTTATCGCCATTTTATCTGTCTGTGAGTGATGTGGGCCTCGCATGGCCCGCAGTCTTTGCCCCAATCTGTGGATCCCGTCGTCCTCACTCTTGCAATAATCACCAACCATATGTACCACTCCCGATTCATTTTTTCTTCAGCATCTTGCCTCACAAACGGTGGCTTGACGTCGTGGCTTCAAGTTGCAGTGCCGACGACGCGGCAGCCGGGCGCATCTGCGTCTGGTGTGTGAAAGCATGGGTGCACTTGACCTGTGATATCATCAGTAACTTTGTGTCCTTGGCCAGGATGCACAGCCAGGGATATGCCCCCTCATCAACGGCGGGGAGGCATGGTGCGATAACAGATAGTTTTTTTTTTCACTTCTGCATGCACAGTCCGTGGCATGTGTGTCCCTGTCGGCGCCACATAAGCGGGCAGGCCAAGAATATGTGAACATCTGTTCGATCAACCTATCCTTGAGTATGTACCCCCGTCCCCAAGTTTGCAAGGGCGTTTGGAAGGACAGAGACTTCAACTGCTTCCAATAGTGTACTCTGGACTTTTGAAACAGGTTTGAACTGGAGCGGTTTGCAGTAAACATCTCCTCATGAGTGGGCATCTCCTTTTGCGCAGGAGTGTGTGTTTTGTTGTTTGGGCCTTCCGCTCACTGGCTCCAGTGTGAACGGCTGCGGCCCCACCAGGGACATCTCTTGATTAGTCTGTACCTGTCTGTCAAAATAGGCTCACACAACACAGGGACACAGAACGTTCCGTTAGGCGTGGAGCACGCTTGATGATGTACCGTGCACATGATGTGCACGCTTACTGGCCTATTCGCCGTGTAGCATGCAGAGCATCTGCCAGATGCACATGAGAATAGACACTGGGCCAGCCCTCTAGAGATCTGCAGTTTTGTTTGCATGCCCCTTTGCTTTCGACACTTGCTGCTCTAAGCAGGTCTGTTTCGCCATTTTGTTGTGTGCAGCCACAGCTGCTATTGTGAATAATTCAATCAGCTTGACGAAATAGTCTTAGCTAGTGGTCTAGGCAATGGGTAAGTATTGGGGCCACTTTTGTCACCTGCTTTGTCAGCAGTGCCATCAGGCCTTATGCCGATAATTCGGGCTGTCAACTTGGTCTCGTTTTGCAAACTAGTATGCCCACCGATTGGTTGGTCTACCTAGAGTTGTGAACCTTGCTAATTTGAAGTCCTGTATCCTCGCGCCAATCCACATCTCCGTGATTGGTTGGCCTGTTACCAGGTAAAAGATCTTGTTATCAATACATCTGCTTCCTTGCGGGTGGTTCAGATCATCTCCCCCGGCTTGGTACATCTCACGTTTGTTTGTAAGGAGATTATTGCAAGTAGCTGCAGCTGTGAAGCTTGTTCGCAACGCATGCATGAATACACACATATCACAACATCTTCGTGGTACCGTGTGCAGCCTTCAGTCTTCAATCCAGAACATTCTTCACTAATGTTAATGTGCTGCTGTGGAGAGGGCGCTGCTTGAGAGCATGCTGTACCAGTACCGCATAATTTTATTGGCAATGCTGTTGGGCATACCGTAAAATAATGTCCAACTTGGACGACGACGCGTATTACGCGTTAGACACTGGCAGTACCGATGTAGGTAAATTCTACCCCAACAGAAGGTTAACATCTCTATAGTTTATGCAGATCACTTTTTTGAAATATATCATGTCGTGCCCAACATTTTAACCAGATGTTATTATATCACGGTACACAACATGACCAATGGCAAAGAAGCATCCGGTGTGCAAAGGGCTGCACTCCTACCGTAGGTACCGTAGTAAACTAGACCGATGGACGAAACTGCTGTGACGTGACATTTTACATTTCTTATTGTTCCAACTGTTTGGACTATTTCAGAAACATGACAATGTCACATTCTTATTTCCCATCTTCTTGGACGAGCGCCGCAGGCGAAATTTTTTTTGGGTATTGCTGCCCCAGAACGTGTGGTTGCACCACGAACCATGGACACAAGCAGCAAGGTACATTGCACACAACGCAAAAACGTCTTCAGCAACCATTGACCTCATGATGCACATTCAACAAGGTACCCACCGATGCAATTGCCATACCAGGCAATGCAATATCCTATGTCCTATGTCGTACGTTTGAGCTTCGCTGGACAGGTACTGGCACGGGCTGTGCAGCCTTCCTCTGCGCAGCTGCCAATTCTGCTTGGGCAATACGAACAGCGGTATTGAATTCTCTCTCGGTTCTTTCATCGGCTGTTAGCTCGCTGACCTTCTTGAAAGAAAGGCTACTCTGCCTGAGGCCAACCTCAGATGGGTCGGGTGGAACGCGAGATTTCACCATGATGAAAGAAAACAGTGACTTGAACTTTGCGAGTGTCGTCTATACGCCTGGAGGTGTACCTCATGCGGGGTACCCCAATTGGCACCGTTGTGATCTAGGAATACGTCAGGGTACAGTCGCTGAGGCTCAGGGTTCTGGCAGGTTACGGGCTGGCCGTAGGCCTTGGAAAATTTTTCGAGCGTGACAGCGTGACAGGGTGAATTTCTTTTCTTTTGGACTGGTTGGACGAAAATTTTTATTTGTGACGTGTGACGGCATTAAACCTAATAGAAAAGTGGACTATTGTTCCCAGGTGTGACTGTGACCGTCCATCGGTCTAATTTACTACGGTATGAAGTCGGACAACGTTTCTGAAGCACATGGGCTTACGGTAGCTAGTAAGTGATACTGGACTTCATGAGGTCTTGCAGCTCCCTTCCACGACAGGCCACTCCGTTGTCGGGTAGGGCTGCCACACGGAAAACAAGACAACATGCAGAAACACTTTTGGCAAGGGGGTTTGCTGTGTTTGGTTCAATTCCACGTTGCACCATAACACAGCATGCACAATGAGGGCACAAAGGAGTCATAAATTTGTCGTAACCTGCCACGAATCCATCCTCTTCACGATGCAACGTAGGGTGTTCTGAATCACGAGTCTGGACTGGAATCAGCAAACCGTTCACACACATCCGCACAATTTTGCACAATTTCGAAATACCTACAGAATCGATCTGTCCTTCTGAGTGATGGATCCTAAACAAGCATCTGCAAGCTGCATGTACACAATCTGCCCCCTCAACCAAAAGACATTAGATGATCGTGACAAGATCCAACGTGATTGAATTTCAAGTAAATTTCGACATCTGCCGATCCTAGCTACTAGCCAGATGCTCCATCGCACTCTGTGTGGTGCTACAAAGGGTTGACCCTGCTGTGAGGAGCCATTGTCTACTCACTGATGGAGCTGATTCTGATGGGGATAAACAGTACGGACGAAAAGTCACAGCGTGGCGAAGATCGTCTAGAGTCGAGACTTTGAACTCGAGATTTCTTGGGGAGAGGGAGGCCACAGTGAAGCACGTCTGCAAGAGCGTTGGTACTCAGAGCCTGGGATGAGCTCACAGTTGCATTTCAAAATACCTCTGCATCGCCCTCGGCATCATCGCTGTCGTTGCCGGGTGTCTGGAGATAGTGCACCATGACCTGTGCCGACGCCTGCCCGAGCCTCACGCAACGCCCGAGGGCCTGCCGAGTGATCTGATCGTTCGTCGGCCGCTGCACAAAGATGATCTGGTCAGCGACCGTGAGGTTGAGGCCCGCGTTGAGCGCCTGCATCGGAAGAATGAGGCACTTTAACGAGTCGTCCTCCACAAACGTGTCGATCTTCTCCGCTGTGCGGCTGCTTCTCAGGATATCGCAGCCAACGTTGCGCTCTCGGAATAAGTTGCGGGTCGCCTCGCCGCATTTGATGTTGTTGACAAACACGAGCGACTTGCGCTCGCTCTGCATGACGAGCCCAGCTGCAAAGAGGAGCTTGGAGTTGAACGTGTAGACGGTGGGTGACGCCCTCGCGGCGTCCGCGGCGGCGGCGAGCGCGTCAGCGACCGTCGGCGCCGTTGCGGCGGGCGCGGCAGCGTCGGGCGCCGGTTCGAGCGTCGGTACGCATGTCTGCAGGTGGCCCGAGGACGGCGGGGCCTTGAGGCACGAGGTGCTGGCAATGGCGCTGCTGCCGGGGGAGGCGTGCAGGCCTGCCCCGAGGGGTGTGGCGGCGGCCGCGCTCAGCAGCATGCAGGAGGGGGGGCCCGGAGAGGCGCCTGCGCAGCCGTGGGCACTGCCTGGCAGCTGCATCGACGTGAACGGAACATCCGGTAGGAGGCTGCCGCGGCGTTCGGCAAGCCCTGAGGCGGCAGCGGAGAGGGAGGGGCCCTGCATGACGGTGAGAGGAGACGAGCCAGCTGCCGTAGGGTTGCTCCCACTGTCAATGTGGGTAAGGGGGCCATCTGAGGGCCGCGGGCCTGGGAGCGCGCACCCGTCCGTACGCGCGAACTTGCGGGTGGAAGGCCCCGCGACCGCTGCGTTCTCGTCGTCGTCGTCACCGATCGTGATGCAAAGGCCAGCTCCCGACACAGCGTCGGCGAAGGCGCCCATGGCCCCACCCGGGGGCTGCGCAAACATCGAGGCTGCGAAGCTGGCGTTGAGCGCGGCGGCGTCGGCGCTGAGGGCGCCATCCTCCTCCTTGGGCGTGAGGAGGAACCCGGGGACACCGAGGAGGGCCGCGCTGGCTCTCGGCACCGCGTGCTGGATGGCGCCCATGTCGACGGCGGTGCGGCACAGCGGACAGTTCTTGAGCTTGAGCTGATCCAGGCAGCCGTAGCACAGGATGTGGCTCATGTGACAGCCGAGAATAACGCCATCGATGCACACCTCCTGGAAGCAGACCGGACACTCGCCGTAGCTGTGCTCGTGACCAGAGGGGTTGACCTCGGCGGGGTCGACGACGCGTTTCTGTAGCTCGCCGAGCGGGGGAAGCGTGGGCTGTGGGGGGGGGTGCGGCTTCTTGGTGACTCCGGGGGGCTGCCATACGTTCACGCGGGGCTGGAAGAACGCGTGCGCGGGGGCCACGGGGCGCCGGTTGCGCTCCGCCAGCTGCCTCCGCTCGGCAACGCGGGCGGAGGGCTCGCGGGGTCCTTGCCGCTGCGCTCCTATCTGCGCTTCCACCAGCGTCTTCGGCAGGTCGGCCGTGTTGTATGTGCCCTGCCGCCCCTCCCACCGCGCGACGATGACTTTCTGGTATGGTGGGCACGTTGCCATGAACGCCTGTAGAGACAGCGCTGGCGTTTACGCTGGTGCGTGCACGGAACGGCGCATACACACTTGGAATAGGTTGATGCGATGAAGCTGCTTGCTTCCGACCAAAAAACACGCAATGCATGAATGGCAAATCGCAAGACGAAGATGGACATGAAGAAGAGGGAAATATGGAAATGGATAGAACAACTTGGTAGTTGATCTGATAGAACATTTCAAGGCATTACGCCACACATAAGTCCCCCAGGCACTAGGAGCGTTGCCATGTCATTCAAGGCGGGGTCTTGGCTTGACCCTGAGCGAATTGTTTGTGCATTGTTCTTTAAGAAATTTGGGCCAACTTGCCTGAACACTTCAGAAACATACAAATCCATCGGGTATCACTGCAGAGCGAGCTTTTGAACTTGGGAATCGGGTCATCTAAGGGGTTACAAACCTGCAGGCGGTCAAAGTTTGCCTGGTCCGAGAGTGTACGTGGCACGATGGTGTGTACTTCATGCACGGATGGGAGCAGGTGGCGGATGGCCTGCTGACTCACGATGAGCATGAGCCTCTCGAAGCGGTCAACGGTCAACGTATCGCACACGCCTGCCGAAGCGAGGTGTGGCGGGCCGAGACCGATCACATCGAATTGCACCTTGAACGCTTCAACTACCTGCATGGCACGTGGAAATGTCTGTGTGATGTCTGATTCGGAGGAAGGCGAGTGCGCCCCTTGAGTACATCCCTGTCGGCGCAGTGCACCTTCAAAGCCACGGCGTGGTTCCTGATTGATTGATTGATTGATTGCTTACTTGCTTGCTTGCTTGATTGATCGTATATATATATATGGCCTCGCATATATGGCCTCACTCAGAGCCTCTTGCCAGCTGGCTTCCAACGATGTCCCAAGCCCCAGCCGCAATCGATCAGGTTGGGATTCTCCCAACAAACACTCAGCAGCAGTTGGCCAAGAGCTCCCTTGGAGTGTCTCGCTCGCCATGTTTCACGGCAGAGGGGACGTTGCACAATTACTGATTGATTTTATCAATATATTAATATATAGTATAATTCTATTATACAGAATTGTATATAAATATTTGGTTTTTCCCAAGTCGTTCTTGAAGTTCTTGCCCATGCCCATGTGGACTCAGTAGTGTTGTCGAAGGACGCATCATCGTCATCATCAGAGGCGGGCGGACCTGCTGCTTGACCTTGGGAGTGGCAGTCATGGCCCAGGTGTGGGTGGCCTTGGGACAGTTGGCAGTTGAGTTCAGCGTGAGCCGATGTGACTCATCGTAGACGATACGGAGAGCGGTCCAGCCAGGGTACTTGCTCGCTTCGCTGAGTGTGAGGAGTGCGAAGTCGGCCGTCTTTGTTTCCGCCTTGAGCTTGCGAGTGACCGTGGCAGCGGGGGCAAACTTGGCTATCTCCCGAGCCCACTGCCCCCCCAGGTGCTCTGGCACGATGAAAATGGTCCCGGGGAAGTGGCGGTTGGCGAATCCTTCGGGGTGGGGGGGCGGCAGGCCTGGCGGGGGCTGGCGGCTGTGCAGCGCTAGCAGCATCGCGATATAAGTCTTGCCCATGCCTGCACTCGAGATGCGTACAAATCAACCAATCAATCACTAATCAATCGATCGATCGATCGATCGATGAATGAATGAATGAATGAATGAATGAATGCATGCATGCATGCATGCATGCATAGATGGATGGATTGATGGATGGATGGATGGATGGATGGATGAATGAATGAATGACTCACTCACTCACTCACTCAATCAATCAATTGATCGATCAATCATTCCATCAATCAATTGATTGGGAGCCACGCCATGTCTCTGAATGTTTGCACTGCGCCGACAGGGACGTGCCCGTATGGATGCCCTCACACTGGATAACCCGCCAGCGTATGCAGCAGTGCATGATATGAAGTTACATTCTACAGCTACCATAGTCGACGCAACAATTGGTCAGCGAATGCAATGCAACGAAGCTCTGAGGGTATAATCACCAAAACCAACAATCATTCCATCTGTTGTTAGGGTCAACAGTCAGGTAGATAGAGATTTCTGTGGCAAACAACTCGCAAGACTAAGAAACTAAACAAAAGCAACAGGGGCTCACACACCGATTATTCCTGTGCCTCTGGTGACGATGTGCACTTTTACAACACTGCCGCATCCGCATGGACATTGACACTCCAAGAATCACTTCAGAATCAGCGCTGCCGCCTCTATTCAGTGCAAACACAAGGATGAATCACACACCGAGCATCACCTTGCCGATATTCAGTACACACGCAACAAGGAATTCACGCACCGACGTCGAGATTCATGGTGCCGCCCCGGAACGAAAGCATCGGGTCCGAGTCACTGAAGTAGAGGCGGCCGGAGAAGGCATCGAAGAAAACGCCCTTGGCAATTTCCGGGAGGCTACCGACGAGGGCGCCGGTGCGCTCCTTCTCCAGCATGGCCTCCAGTGCCACGATCTGGTGCGCGTATGGCTCGATGGGCGCCTTAAGCACGTTCTTGCAGTGCGCGCGCATTGCCGCAAGGTGCGCTTCATCCATTCCACGCAGCTGTGCTAGGAACCTGCAATCGCGGAGCATCATCTACAAAAACACTACTTCCAGTTTTCTGCCAGACGCTCTGATTTTACGGTTCCAGATACCCGAAACTACATTACTGTGTGGGGATAAATGGCATGAGGGGTTAGGGGTAAGGGGTTAGGGATACCCTGAAATGTGTTACTTTTTGGCACAAAAATGGGGTTGCAACAACTCTGGTGAAGCACTGACTCCCGTCAACATGCTGACCTTGCAAAAGACCAGCAGCGTGTAAGATGTGTTCAGCAATGTGTGGGTGGAAATCCACCGAGATCAGAAAACGCGGGACTAGGACAAGCAAGCACAAGTTCCAGCTGCGTCCTGGGAACATGCACTGATGGGCTGCCTCGCTGATTGACATTTACCTCACTCTCCAACCTGAATCGATGCATCTTCATTGACGGGCGGAACTGCGATACCCGGCAGCGGCATGAGAGAAAGGAAGGTTCGCTCCAGGCTGGAGCCTCCAGCGCACGTACCGTATTGCCGCTAACTATTCAATCACGCTAGTATTCAAACTTTGTCCGAAAAAATTTGAAACGGCCTCTTTCTTGCGAATTCGTTTGAATATTTAGCGGCAGTACGGTACACATCTGTCAGGAGCGGCGTGGATTGGCCCCGCTCAGATGTAGCACAGGCTCGATTGTAACACAGGATTGTAGCACAGGCACGATTGTAGCCATTGTGCCAGCTCGCAGCACATAAGAAACAGTCACAATGCAAGCACACTGAAAGCAAAGATACACATACAACGTAAGAGTGTAACGATATGCTGGTATGTAGTCACACAGGTCGTAGAGGTTGTGACAGAGCCCCTCGGCATGGCAAGAGAGGCTCGTCGTTCGCCACGATGTCCGCCAAAGAGATCGAGGGCCGGGAGCGAACGAACCTGGCGTCGAGAAGCTGTGTGGCGCGGTCGAGGTCGTTCGTCATGTTGACGTGGAGCGCGCGTTTGCGTGACATGTCGCCGCCCTGGACGACGCTCTGGGACCAGGTGGACAGGAAGAGCATCTCGTTGCGAGCAGGCTGCCAGGGCTGACCACGAACCCCGAACTCATTCTGTTGGTGCAAGTACATCTTCACGGTGAGGGCAGTGTCGCCGAGGGCGTGCAGCGTCACCCGGATCAGTCCGTTCGATACGAATCTGTCCGACATCGCGGCTGCGAGGCGGTGGAAGAGTCGTCCGCCGGCCTCGTAGGTCGTACTGCTGACCGGGCCGCCCGGCAAGTAGGCGGTGAGGAGCTGCACACGAGCGCATCGGAGGTGGAGGCTGTTGAGGACAAAGACGAGGTTGATCAGGCGGTCGTTACCGCTCATGTTGCAGCTCGGGGGGTACGGCGAGGTCGCGTGGACGAGGCCCGTGAGCTCGATTTCCCCAAGCAGGACGTCGCCGACGGTGAAGTGGGTGCCTCGGATCACTCCGGAGATTCCTGGGAGGCCTCCCTTTCGGTTAGGCTGCGTGTCCAGCATTTTGTCGAGTGCCCTGCGCATCACAGCAGGGCATCGGTGATGGTTTCGATGTGTTTTGCAACACGGCCGCATCCACGGTGTCAGCAGCGTCGCCCGCATTTCTGATAAAAAATTCGGCCTATTTCGTCTGAGCGCCTATCTACGTATCTGCTTATTTACCTGCGCGTATGCGCTTTCATGCGCTTGGCGAACGAGTCTTACGACATGCTCAGTGGCCATTCCAAGAGCAACTAAGAACACGGCGTTGGGAGATACGATACATGAAACAAGCAAATACGTCCGGGAGCATGCCAGGTCCACGCAAGTGAGCACTACGCCCACGAGGACATGCCCACAGGGCTTCGGCTTCAAGCCTCGGCACGGTGATCATGTGTGTTTGTATGCCCAGGGTTCCTGTTCTCTCAGCAGTTCTCACAAATGTTGTTCTTGAATCCAATGCGTTGTGCGAACCGTGCTTGCAGTGCGGAACTTGTGGTGGGGTACCGCGATGGAACGGCAAGCGGAGGATGAATGTGGGGGACCGGCAATGAGAGATGGTGTGTCAGCTCGTGCCATGCGCTGAAGGCGTGACTGCTGCTAAGCTCACGGCAATCGTGGATGCAGGACGAGTTCAGGGTTTGACAATGCCAAATCTCCACACTTGCAAGGGCTAGGCGAACGCAAGGCCACTGAGGTCTGAACATGCTAAGTGGATTGGCATGCTGGTATGTCATTTGAATGTCGTGTCTTCAGGTGAGCACCAGTGGACACAGGCACCAGTTGATCCAGCTAGGACTGTAAATTCAACTCTTCATAAACTAGCATCATCTTGCATGCGCATGTGGCATCATGACTTGAGTACGGAGCATGCTTAAGCGCGTCAGCTTGTTGTCAGTGGCATGGTCTCGTATGCACTTTGTTGCATAGCGATGCTTGTTATCGCAATGCCACCTGTTCAGTTAACAACGCCGTAAGCAATTTACGCACTCAGCCATCAGGTACCGAACACAGATCCACTATCATCAGGAAGCGAGTGACAATACTAAATTCCAGATTCATGTGGACCTGCCCAAGCCAGTCCACGTTTGAATGTGTTTCAAACAGGCGCGTGCGAACCAGTTCCTGTAAAGGCATCATAGCCTTGCAGACGTGACTCGCATTCATCGTTGACACGCAATATACGTATATGACATTATGTGATATGTGTTGGCAAACACAGGCCACAGCTGCTGCAAGTTCGCCTGTTCAGCACGGTACGTTACCTTGGATTGCTGACTTCAAAGGTAAGGGAACTGAAATGCCTGGAATCAGACCAGTAACTTTATAAAACACAGGTATGTTCGACTTTCTACTGACGAGGTATACAAGCAAGCGTGTCCAGGTCAGTCGAGCTATGCAGGGTTTGGCGAATGTTGTTATCCATGCCCATGCAAAACTACTGGCCCGATAAATGACCTTCTACATGCTGTACTTATCAGTGACACTCAGCAGAGTTGCGGACGGTGATACGTTCGGTCTGTCTATGGGTTGATTGACAGCTTGTCCGACAGGCTGTCGCTACGCAATTCAAATATGTTTTTCGACCGGACCGTTGGCGCCAATCAGAGGCTCTGACAGAGCACTCTCTGCATCATTCGCGATTTCAACACTTGGACCAAGACCTGGTGCAATTGGAAACATGAGCAAGGCACTGCTATCAAACGTGGGTATTTACACGGCCTGCAGCACGGGCAATGGTGTACACCGCTTTAAATTTCGAATCCATCCCTCCATCAATGCGCCAGGGATCCAAAATTGACAGAGTATTTTTTCGTATCAAAGCGTAGCATGCTGTCAATGTACGCTAACATTGGCCTTTCGTAACGGGTTTCGCTGAGTGGAGGGAAAGCTGAATAAGTGGCCTACATCGACGCAGGCCATCACTTCTACGTGGTGATAGTTGACGTAACGTGTATGCATGCGCGTGGTCAACCTGGACTTTCAATTGCCGATACCATTGGTGTTGGCCCCTCTGATGCGCCGAGGCATCTACAGTGGTGGCATTGTTTCGTTTGTGGATAGTACACCCCAGTATCGGCATTATTATTTCGCTCTTGTAGAAGACATCGACACCGTTAAGCCCGTCTGGCAAGCACTAACGTATCTCTGCAAGATTTTACCCATTAGAGCGCATCCATGGCTTTGTACGTCCCACTGTATCCTGAGGAAGCAAGTGCCGCGCCTGCCACGGTATGCGTTACGGGTGCCAGTGGTTTTGTTGCGGGTATGTTATGTTCAAATATATAAGCTTACTGCCCACATATGTATGCCAAGGACATGCTAGTATGTTGCTCGTTGTTGGGAACGTGCGTTATAGGAAGGCTCGTTTGCAAATTTGAGGTGCCTGTGGTACTGCGGCTGTCGGCACTCTCTCATAACTCTGTTTCATACCCGAAGTGATTGAATGCATGTGTCCATGACCCATTGTTTCCAGGATGGTGTCAGCACTGTGCCAGGATGTCTCACATGGCGCAATTACAACATTTTGGACTCAATAACCCTTCACACATCCTGTAGCCAACTGCCCATTTTCGCTTCGCCTGAATCAGCGCAAGCCAATAAAACATGGTTAACAAACGAAGGGTTTAATGACATGCGTTGGGAAACGTTCGCTTCCAATTTCTGTGCTACATAGCATACCGTCAATGTTGTCCACACATCAGGAGTTGGTTTCTGGCCATTATGCTACCATCTCTAGTCTGAGGAAGTATTGAGGAGCATTGCACCTGGTTTTTCTGAAAATAAGGCTGCACTGGCCAGAGTGCGCACGAGGACTGAGAGGCGCATTTCCATGCAAATGGTCGATCTTACTTGTCTGTACATACATTACAAATGCCTTTGCCTCCTGCACTTTCGCGCAGTTCGAGCCACAGGCACCTTCGTTGCCATGTTGAAGTCGTTGCATACTTGTTTCACTTCGGCTCGCCTCGGGCCCCGCCGTTCAGACTAAAAACGTTCACGACGCTTGCAGGCAACGTCATCGTGCGCTTGCTGGCCGCGGGCCACACTGTACACGGAACAGTACGCGACCCGGACAACGAGATGCTGGTGGGCAAGCTGAAGGCGTTACCAGGAGCTTCAGAGCGCCTGAAGCTGTTCAAAGCCGACTTGCTGCAGGCCGACTCATTTACAGAGGCGCTCCGAGGTTGCAAGTACGTCGTGCACACAGCCAGCCCCTTCTTCACGCCCAAGAACCAAGCTGACGTGAAGCCCAAACTGCTAAAACCAGCCGTTGATGGTACCAAGAACATTCTAGGTGCGGGGCAGTTGTCTACACACTGTATAAATCAGGGGCATGGCATGTTATAAATCAGGGGCATGGCATGGCTAAGTTTATTGATGGATTGCTACGTCTTTTAAGCCTGAGCTGTAACTTTCCAGAGCGCTGCTTGATCTGGGGGGAATCCACATTTTAATAAACCACAGGTGTCATGTGCAGAGGCGGTCAACGCGTGTCCGACGGTCGAGCTTGTGGTGCTGACGTCGTCTGTTGTTGCCATCTATGGGGATTGCGCATTCAAGGGAGAGGGGGTGCCGTTCACAGAGGAGGACTGGGCAGAGCCCGTCTCCGAAACATGCCAGCCATACTCCTTCAGCAAGCGCCTGGCGGAGGAGAAGGCCTGGGAGATTGCCAAGGCACAGTCCAGGTGAGCTGCTCATGCGTCCAATTGATCGTCCAGTTGAGCTTATACACACAGCTCACTTACATGAAGATATACAAGTACTTGTACTTATAGTACTCATGATACAAGTACTTGTACTTACCGTACTGATATGTGAACAGTTTGTCGAGGAGAAAGGCAGGAAGATGTTGAAGACGCACTCAAGGTGCGTTGCTCACGCGTCCAGCTGTAAAGACAACAGGGGAAAAACAATGAGGCCCTACTGCTTGCGCAACCGTTCAGAGCACCCTTTCCCACTGACATGTATGCGGCAGAGGTCTTGCGGCTTGCTCAAGTCTGTTTGGCAAGAACCTGCATAGCGCGAAAACTGTTGAGTTGGGCACCATTACAAAGCAGCAGCCATGGCGTCAGCAATTCATTACTGAAGCAATGTCAATACCAGAGCGCACCTATATTGACGGACCATTCCGATGTAAATAATGCATAAATCATTGATGCGAGACGAAGTGACATCGGGCAATAGACCATTCCGACGCATGTCCCCTTTCTATCCATGCTGATCCAGTCATGGAGCGTCAGACCTTGATGCAGGCGTTGAATCTGCCCCCGTTCTTGTTGCGACGTCGTTGCACAAGGTCCCCAAGAAGTAGAAAGGTTAACGTGCGTACGTGTGCCGAACTGCCATGTGTGTGGTGTATGTGGTTTGCTGACGGTGTGAATGACTTGCCAACATATTGGCGGCCTTCGCTGAAAACGTCTGTGCGACTGGTGGTGATAAATGCAGTGTTTAGACAATCCAGCCTGATTGTCTGGCACTACAATAAGTACACCCACCCACCCACCCACCAACCCACCCGCCCACACACACACACACACACACACACACACACACACGCTGTCATGTTCAGACGCGGATTGTTTGCTCTTGCTCGCGCCAGTGGTGTTGCGTTCATTCCCGGCATGGATTCTCCGATAGCTGAGGTGCCTTGAGGTCTCAGCGGGCTATGATCGAATGTGTGAGTTGTCTATGTTTGACATGACGTGCCTGCAATCTTTGTAAGATACACACACACACACACACACACACACACACACACACACATTTTTTTTTTTTAGACGCGTGAGAGTTCCGTGGGCACTCCGCTCAAGACTGCTGCCGGGGCAGACGGTAGGCTATAGTCTCTCCAACGGACGTGACCTCTCGCCCTCAATTTTAGCTTTTTCTCGTCTGTGTAGTTTGTTGTGTTGTCTGATCCGTTCACGTGCGTCGGCGAGGCTCAGGCTTCGCTTACCTGGGTGTGTACACATCGCACCCTGACAACAGCATCTCAAAGCCTTCGCCGCGCAACGAGTCTGCTGCTTCGCTTCTCCTTACGTCAACTTTCAGTTTCAAGTTTGACTTCAAGCCATTGCGCGTCATCACCCTGGAACTCTTCTACCAAGCCGCCCCTTTCACCGCAACTCTGCTAACAACGCAACTCTTACACGACAACCACGCCAGCACAATCTCGACATCCAGCCGCGCTCAGCCCATCTATCTACGCTACAGTCACAAAAATAAAACGATTTACCACCCTTCATAACCGCCTTCCCGTCACAGCAGCAACATCCGTCCTTCCACTGTGGTGTTAGGGTTGCGATTCTCGCCATGGCATTTCACTGCCCTCTAGCAAGCTGCACGTTTGGAGCTCGAGCATATCGCGGAGACATCTTGCGACACATGAGAGCGCATCATGCAACCACGCGTCTTTCGGCTGCACAACTTCAACAAGTACAAGCCAGATACTGCGAGCACTGCAACGTCCTTCGGGCTGCCACAGGAAGGCACCCCGAGGTCCCCTGCCCCTCAAGACAGCAGCATCTAGGAGCCCAACAGGCGCAACATGGACAACATGGGCCTCGACAGCAAATACACGCAGCAGCCCAAGCTCTCGCCGCCATCGACCCCGAAGGGCAGCCCCCTGTGCAACCAGCAGACCCTGCAGCAGCCCAAGCTCCCGCTCCACCCGTCCTCTTAGCACAGCCACTCCGTCTACCCGCACAGACAGCAGCCCCTGCTCCGGCGCAAGCCCCTCCCCAGCCCCTACTGCAAGCTCAACCCCCACAGCCCCACCCTCAGCAGCCCCAAAACCTCCCACCTCAAGCAAACCCTGACCCTGCACAACCACCACCCGCACAGCAACAGCCCATCAGGCCGGGCCAGAAAGTTCCGTTCCAAGCACGGCAGCAATGGACCCGCCTGGTGACCCGCCGTCTAGAGGAGACCTTGACAGCAATTGAACGCGGAGCGGAGCCCGGAATCCAAGCAGCCCTCACCAACCTCCTCAGCCTCCCTTCCAAAGGCCTCGCGGACACTGGGTCATCGCGTGGGCGACCCCGCCGCATCCGCGCACGGCTCCGACAACTTGAAGAAGCTGACAACATCGACATCCTCATTCAAGGTGTAGCTGCACAGGCGCCCCCCGACAACCTACACGCTCGCCACAAGCTGGCCCGTCGCATGCACTACAAACTCTCGCTGGGGAGCATCACCCGTGCAGCTAAATGCTTAGACGCTCTGCCCATCGCACAACCCACACAGGAGACCTACGACATGCTGAAAGAACTCCACCCTCACGCACCAGCCCCACCACCGCAAGGCCAACCAGCAGCACCTCTGCAAATCGACATGGACACCCTAACCAACGTGCTCCGCGCACTGCCAAAAGGATCCGCGCCAGGCCCCAGCAGCTGGACCTACGAACACATCAAAGCCGCAACCGAGACAGTCAACTCAGCCCGGGACGCCATCCTCCGCTTCATCAACGTCATTCTCAGCGGCAACCTTCCACACCTCCCGACGCTCCTCGACAGCACGCTCATTGGCTTGGAGAAACCAGGTGGCCGAGGCATCCGGCCCATCGCCATCGGCGAAGTATGGTTCAGGCTCGCAGGTCTGTGCGCATTGGCTGCATGCCCAGGCGCCGGCGCTTCGCTCGCACCCTTGCAGCTCGGTGTCGGCATCAGAGGTGGCAGCCAAATCGTCGGCCAGGCCATCAACGCCGGTATCGCAGCCGACCCCGGCTGTGTGACTGTACAGGTGGACTGGCGCAACGCCTTCAACAGCCTCTCGCGCACAGCCATGCTGGAGGCCATCGCCAAACGGCAGCCGTCCCTACTGCCATTTGCCGCATGGGCATACAGCCAGCCCAGCCGCCTCTTCGTCAACGGCATGCCAGATGGCACCCCGCCCATCATGTCTGAATGCGGAGTCCGCCAAGAAAACCCATGCGGGCCACTGTACTTCTCGCTCACAGCTAAGGACTTGCTGAAGCACGTCGCGCAAACCCACCCAGACGCCCCCCCGCTGGCTTTCATGGACGACACCACTCTCCAAGGCAAGCCCTCTGCAGTCACCCAAGCCTTTCCCACGCTTTGCGACGGGGCCGCAGCCATCGGGCTTGCTGTGCGCCACGACAAATGCGTGGCCTTCTCTACAACTCTCCAGCTCGCAGCAGAAACTGCCGCAACACTGGGCATCCAACACCATGCAGACGGCATCATGGCCGCTGGGACCCCAATCGGCTCGGACGACTACATCACCGCGCATGCCAACGCGAAAGCGGAGGATATTTGCAGCTGCATCGACAAGACGACTGACCTTCCCCTGCCAGCACAAGATCAGTTCCTCATCCTTCGGGCCTCTCAGCAGATGCGCCTCGCACACCTGCCACGGATCACCCTCTGGCGCCTCACGGGAAACGCCATCCAGCGCCTCGAAAGCAAGGTCGCTCAAGCTGCATTCAAGATCATACAGCACCCCGAGCGAGCCGACGTGCGCGACGGCCAGCTCACTCTGAATCTGCACTTCGGAGGCATGGGCCTCCGCAAAACCTCCGCCACCGAGGCGCAAGCCGCATTCCTCTCCTCCGCCGCCATGGCAGAAAAGGTCTTACGCGTGGGCCCAGACCAGTACAGGCCTTTGACGGGCACCAACGCCGTGCATCTGAAGCAAACATGGGAAGCTTTACACGCTGCCGGCAACCTCTGGACGGCAGACAGCCTCAACATGGACGACGACTGTATCGACAAGGTGCTACCAGATGCGCAGCACACTTTCAGCCGCTTTGTCTCGGAGAGCCGAGCGAAACAACTCATGGAGTCCTTCGACACCAACAGCGCGGAGGGCCTTCGTCACCTCGCCCGCCTGAGGAGCTGCGCCAACGGCACCGCATCCGCATGGCTAGAAGCCCTACCCACCTCCGAGGCGTTAACGCTGACAGACGAGGAATTCTCCACTGCCGCACGACACCGCCTCGGCCTACCCCTCATGCCCACCAACGCGCCGGCGGTCCAGTGCGGCTGCGGCCGCCACATTGAGCAAGGCAACACAGACCACGCCATGACGTGCAGCTCCCTGTACGGAGCGATGACGCTGCGCCACGATATGATCAAAGCAACAGTGCGCCGCATCGCCAACCGTGCAGGGATCGCTACGTCGGCTGAGCCAGTGCTTCGCCCCATTCAAGGTGCACCTGCAGCAGCCAACGGCCGGAGTCACGTGGAGACATCCTGCTCGCTCTCCGCACCGCTCTCACCGTCACCGACATCTCCATCGTTCATCCAGCAGCCACCACCTACGTACGAGGAGCCGCGCACACGGACGGCAGCGCAGCCGCAGCACGCGATCGAGCGAAACGAACTCGCTACGAGACGGACCACCCAGGCGGCTACGCCTTCACGCCATTCTCCGTGGAGTCCTATGGGAGACTAGGACAACCAGCCATGCAGCTTCTCAACGACCTGGCAAGCGCAGCATCAGCGGGAGGGGTTCCAGTGAAGGGGGACTTTGTCGTGCACGCGCTCCGTGAAATCAGCATCACCCTTTGTCGAGGCAACGCTGTCATGTTCAGACGCGGATTGTTTGCTCTTGCTCGCGCCAGTGGTGTTGCGTTCATTCCCGGCATGGATTCTCCGATAGCTGAGGTGCCTTGAGGTCTCCGCGGGCTATGATTGAATGTGTGAGTTGTCTATGTTTGACATGACGTGCCTGCAATCTTTGTAAGATACACACACACAGAGCACAGACGCGGCAACGCGCTCATGTACCGTCGCGGCCTCGGCGCGCGACGGGCAGTTGTTTCACAGCAGGCTTGACTGTTCCAACTGCTGACGTTCAATGAGCGCAGCTCTTGTTTGAGTGTGTTGTGTTGTTGTTTGCGGCTTGTGCTGTCGTTGTTCTGTCTCTCGATGTAATTATACACACATAATAATCACAGAGCACAGAGAACAATGAGGCCTTCATAACAATTGGCACTTCAACATGGTCAATGGCAACTCAAGGACCGTTCAGGAATTGGTGTGCCAGCTTGATGATGATGATGATGTATCTTTTTACAACATTACCGCATCCTCGTGGACATTGGCAATTCCAAGAACTACTTGGGAATCAGTGCTATTATTACCATCACCTGAGGCTAGCGTACCTGGACCAGCCTGATCTGCCGTAGCCTGACCTGACCTGTCTTCTCGCTGCTGCACAGGTGGAAGCTGGTGGTGATCAACCCTCCTTTGTGCTTGGCCCCCCTGTTGGCGACCGGGCCGACGGTGAGTCGGTGTCCTTGATGTCAAAAATGTTTATGGGCAAAATCCCCAGGGTGCCGAGGATTTCGTTCGGCGTGATTGACGTGCGTGACGTGGCAGCTGCTCACTGCCTGGCCATGGTGCCACCCCAAGGCCGAGGGCCGCTATATCTGCTCCGAAAACACCTACTCCCTGCTGGACGTTGGTGCGACTCTCCTTGCAATGCAATGCACAGTATCCCCAAGTCGTACTTGGAGTTGCCAATGTCCATGTGGTTGTGGTAGTCCAACCAAACTACACGAATTTTGGACTGCGAGAGCTGAGATTGGCAACGGTTGAGGCCTTGTGTTATAAACAGATTTCGTAC
>NW_028323904.1:0-23134 GCF_984573655.1 Nuphar pumila | reverse complement strand
TGAAGTACGATCTTTTGGTGTACAGCCCCTCCATCACTGCAGGTGTTTCGTTTGAGGAGGACCACTTTGACGCCCTGGTGGATACCTTGTCAACTCAGAATCCATGCCAACCGTGGACATTGCTCTCCAGCAGCTGTTCCGGGTACGCAAGCTCAGTCCGAAGGATGGGCGCATGTTCTTGTATGTACAGGAGCGCGTGGTCACTGGACGGCCACACTTGGATGGGGAGCTTGAACCGCTGCTCAGCAAGGATGCGTCCCTGGTGTCTGGCGTGTACACAAGTCCAAACCTGCGCTTCTCAGCCGTCACCACATTCAAGCGCAACGAGGTCCGCTACGATCCCGATCGCTTGAGCTACCAGATCATCAAGAGTATCCTTGCCATGCAGAGCAGATCGGCAATGTTCTACAGCAAGCTCCTGGCAGCAACCCTCACCGGCGACTACGGCATCCGCGTCACCTTTGAGGACTCTCCCAAAAAGGGGGTGCTCGACGACTTGGAGCTGCTGGAGGACTGCACGCAGAATCAGGTGAAGAAGCCACCTGCTTATGAGTGCCTGAGCATGCTGACAGAGGAGGAATGCCAGGAGCTCAGGAAACGCCAGGACCTGAGCGATGTAGAGAAGGCGTCTCGTGATCTGTGCGTCTATCAGGTGAAGCTCTGGGGCACAGCGCATGCTGATAAGGAGTTCTACAAGAAGCTGGTGGTACCCAGGAAGTCGCACGAGCTGTACGTGCATTCCAAGCGGTTTCACATGTTTGCCACCAGGAGCTTGGATGCGAACAAGTACCACTTCAGCAGGGCCGTGGGCTCAATCTTCAGAACCTCGGACTCAAACATGAAGCTGTACAAGAACACCGTGATCGACCACTACATGCGGTTGCTGGTCTGCCAAGGGCTCCTCTGGAAGCTGCTGCCGGAGGAAGACTATCTCAAGCTGACGTCCATGCAGCGCATCACCGTCCCTGAGGACGCCGTTGACGATGTCATTGCGGACTTTGTCAGCAGCCTCAAGCCTGAAGAGGAGACTTATGCACGGGACAACTTCACTCTGAAGGGTGGCCGAACCGCACTGAGCAGCTTTGTGTCAAGGCTTTTGGGTTGGAGGTGAAGCGATGCGACACCAATAACAACCGAGACAGCTATCGTGAGCTTGCCATTTGCTGCGACAAGCTGCGGGAGATCGACGATCGCTACAAGCCCACCTATCCTCAGCTGCTGTATGAGTGCTGAATGTACTTGCAGGCTGAGCTCCTGCTGTGCGCTGGCACTAATGCTGCCCCCGGCCTCCCCCTCCCCACCCGGATTGTCAGGCCGCTGGGGGGTGCAACAATGCTGAAAGTTGGCTTGGCTAAGCGATGCATAACGGTTTTGGACTTTTCTCTACAGTAGCCTAGACATCTTATGCATGTTCTGCGGTTTTTGAGGTTGGGAGGGGCGAAAGATTCCCCAACCTCACCTCTCCAGCCAAACCACGCCTCCCGTCACCGCATCCCATGCTCTCTTCCGCCAAGCTGAGGCTACGCAGCTTTGCTGCTAGCGCAAGCGCACCCCAAAAGTCAGTTATCACAACTAAAAAATTGACACTGCCTTCAACCTTCAACGCAACACAGACTGCACAGACTACAGATTGCAATCATGCAGGTTCCCAATTACGTGTATGCAAATGCGTTCGCCTACGTCTTCATCATGCACTGCATCTATGGTGCTGTGCGCGGACCGCCCCAGGCGGCAGCGGCTGGCCCTAGCGGCCCCAGGGCGTTCCGCCCCTTCCCCTCGCCAAGAAGCGCAAGCTGAACGAAGAGGAGCAGAAGGCCAGGTTGCTTGCTCTTATTAAAGAGTACGCATACCCCAACCCAAACCAGGACCAGCTGGTCTCTGTGCTTGAAAGTGAGGGTCTTTTGAATCCTGCTTTCGGCAAGGAGTGGTACTTGGAGCATGTAAGGCCAGAGATGAGTGAGTGGAGCTTTGATACGTTTCGCGAGGCCCTTGGCTGGACCAGTGCTGACGACATAGTCATGTTTGCCACGCGCGGCCGCGCGTATGACGAATCATTGCAAATTTGCTTCAAGCTGAAGAGAAATGGTGTGCTTGCTGGGCACAGTCGTGATTGGTATGCGAATGCTTTCAGGCCGCCACACGGCAGTTGCACTTTGTATGACGTTCTGAAAGCGAATGACCTGCTCTCACCTGAGCCGGGACTGGAGTGGTACGTCTAACGCATTTGGTGCGACGTACTACCTAGCCCTCGCGCTAAAGGAGGCAAATCTGTTGCAATTCTGCGACTATCCATGGTTTTTGGAGACATACAAAGGAGTGTTTACGCCATCTGTCCTCTCTGGCAATGACCCCAGCTCGTACGAGCATGCCAGGAGTGTATCTCCGCCAATCCTTGAGGCTCTCGCAGTAGCAGACATGTACAACTCTACCCCTGGAGCCGACTACTACCGTGATGCCCTGCAACACTACCATCCTATTGCGATGCTGACGGTACTGGAGAGGCTTGATTTGCTGCAAGGCGACCTGACTTTGGAGTGGTACGCCGATGCTTTCAAAGCAGCAAATATGACTACCTTTGTGATGGCAGTCAACAAAGCGGGGGTCGTGAACACCGCGAACATGGATCTGCAGGGACGCAATAACATGCGCGAAAGGATCTTGGCAGCTGTTGAGACGCTCCCACGCGCCTGAAGGTGCTCGACCTCGCAAAGCTGCTGAACCAGGATGTCAGTGTTGACTGGTACAGGAGCGTGTTTAGCAAGGCTCGTGCTTGTCTTGCCAAGGCCCTGGCGTCAGCTGGCTACGCTTGAGACCCCTCTTGCATGATGCAATAGACAAAGCAAAAAAAGAATGATTGATGAGTTAGCATCAGACCCTTTTTTTTTCAAATTCAATGAACCATTTTCGTGTGTCCTAGACGCCTGCGTACTTACGGTGGAGCAGGGCAGTCAAATGAGGTGCCCAGCTTCCGGGGGTGTACGCTCTTGGGACATCGTCAATCCTTGCTCCCAGGTTGTGGTCAGTGAAGATGCGGGGTATGTCCTTGCGCCAGTAGAGACAGTAAAAGAGTGAGACCTTCTGGTCTCGAGCCTTCCTTGTCTTCACCTTCTGAAACTCATCCATGAAGCGCAGCATGGCATCATAGACCCACATTCGAATGTAGTAGGCCCGGTCACCATTTCGCACGCCTGGAACACCGTCAATGTTGACACGGAAGACGAGGCATTTGTTGAGACAGTCTGACTCTTCGTTCATCTTGGCAAAGTGGTTCATATCGTACAGCACGCTGAATGCGTCCTTAGCCGCAATAGAAGGGCCAGAGTGTCCGTCTTTTCCATCCACCTCAATGACTATCCAGAGTTTGGAGTGCCTGGATCCCTTTTTGAGTTCAATCAAGATTGCAACATCGCCCTTGAATGTCTTGTTGGCTTCAACAAATCCCGCAAGGCAACCATTGTACTGGTACTCATATGTGATTGATGAGACCTTCACTTTGACGCCATCGTCGGTCGTGTAGTTCAGGGTAGTCTGCATGGGCACCAGAGAGTTGTAGATGGCATGAGAACCATCGCCAGTGTCATTGATCTTGGTGTCACATGTCTTGCACCAGACAACATGTCTGTTCTCCTCAATTTGACCGCAATGTGGGGTCAGCCTGTTCACCAGGCAAAGGTAGCAGAATGTTGCATTGGCAGGCTTAAAAAATAAAATGAAATCAATCGGGAATCACGCCAAGGCCCAAAAGACGACGCGAACGCCGTCCTAAGGAGCCTGCCCAAAGGGGCTTCGGCCTCATGCCCCAACGCAGCCGGTGGCCGCGCAGGGGGAACAGAGAGGGGGAGGCGGTGCGCGAGCGCCGCCCAAAAATTGTCATCAATCACAATATCGGAGACAGGGCGGAGCGACTCTTCTGTGTTCGGGTCCAAAATGATAACAGGTACATCGCCAAATGTTGCCGGGTCAGGCAGCTCACTAGCGCCGTCCTCTACCGTGGTGAGAAACAGTCTTGTAGCCTTCATCATGGCGCGTTGCTGAGCTGTGTCGCGCTTTCGACACATGGCCAGAGGGGACAAAACGTGATCAAGGAAAGGCAGGCATTCCGTCTCCCACAACTCTCTAAGCGGTGTTCGCCGGGTCCTGGCGAGCACCAGTGCCATCTCCAGCGTCGGGCATATTCTCACTGCAACATCATGGTACCACTCAGTGACTGTCAGCATGGAAGCGCACGTGGTGACTCGATGCAGCACAATGCGATATTGACGTGTACTATCATCGCATACAACATTTTCGTCAGTGACAATTGAGCGACAGTCGGGACATCTGGTATGCGGCGGCTCATGCAGTTCTGGATCGCCGCGTGTGTTTTTAGCAAGGTCTTCAGCAAGGTTCAGCAACTCCGAGTCTCTGATGAAGTGACCCGACCGAATAAGCATCTGTGCACGTGCGCTGCCATACTGCAGGTATGCTTGGGCAGTGATACATGACCGTGCTCGCAGGGCCCGAGCCAGAACGAGGCGGTCGGATCTGCATGCAGGGTGGAGTTTTATTAGCTATACACAGGGAAATGGCCGGATTTACGACATGCTGACTTGAACCACCCACCTTGCAATGGCTCAATCGACAGCCCAGACGGCCCTTGACATGGTGAAGGGCTCGAACATATCAAAAATTGACATGTCATGCGAATTACATAGCAACAAACCCAGCATATCCCCCCTGCAGTCGTGTATTTTCGGGGTGACAAGGTGGCTGCCCCCTCGACACCCCCCGACCCTTGGCCGAGAGAGGGGCTCCCCCCGCCCTCCTGACATCATGCACAAGTGCAATTGCTATGTTTTTGCGGTGGTCACCTGCCCTGGTGTGCTGTGAAGCCGGAGATACAGTCCTGTGAATGATTGCCATATACGTGCACGTAGGCGCCATGCCACACAATCAAGCCCCCACGTGCACAGACGAAACAATTTCACCAGCTTGCAGCGTGCTTTTTTTTGTATATGTGGTTTCACATCACTCCCGAAAGCTCATGGCCTGTAGCGTCTATCACGGTTAGTTGGGCCCAAATGAAGTCATCCCATACTTCGCGCGAAAACCTGTTGTGGTGTAGCCCATCTTTGAGCTGCGACTGTGGTCTGGAAACTCAAGTTCTCGACATCCCGCCGGTATGAACATTGTAGTACGCTCCGAGTTCTGTCTATAGAGCCTTCATACGTCTCCATACGAGCTGATTAAGGCACAGTACCCTATGGCCATGTCATGACTATCCCCGGCACTCCCGTAACCACAACTTTCTCAATACTTGTCCGATTGTAAATTTAAAAATATGTACAGACGCGTCTCGGCCCGGGGCGCATGGTGAAGGCACCGCCTTTACCTACTCATTTCGCGCTTTTTCAGCACATTTGCTCAACGTCTTGACCCTCTACGGGCGATGTGAAATCCGCGAAAAATATATCTGCCAAAGTATGCACAACTAGGTCAAACACTCCTGACAGAGCTAAGATTTATTTTTATCACTGGCTTCAATAAGACCGGTCGCATTCAATTCCGTTGTGTGAGGGCTTCGGAATGGGCGCGACGTTTGTGTGAGAAAAGTGTGATGGTGACGTCAGGATCACCCGCCAGCTCAGTGACATAAACCGTGTATAGCTAATAAATCTCCACCCTGTGGAGCGAGATTGAAGGACCGCTTGCATCCAACCCCGTTTGATTTTACAGCCAAGCTCACTTTACGTCATGTTATTGATGATTTGTTGTGGGGGTATAAGAGCTGGTGTGGAAATATTGCCTCCGTCCCTCGGAACGTGAGGCATGTCACCTATCAGCGATGAGCTCCGCCACCGGTGCGTTTTTGAGTATGAAAGAAGCCAGAGTTACAAGCAGGTTGCAAGCAAATTAGGCGTCAACCGTCATACGGTGAAGAGGTGGGTCACAGCAAGTACGAATGGTGGCGTTTTGAAGAATAAAACAGGCCAAGGGAGGAAGAAATCAATGAGCTGCGTCGACGGCGGTGGACTTGTTGCTGTCAGGGGAATACGATGGTTCACAGCAGGTGGCCCAAGAGTTACGGAAACGAGGCCTCACACGGGGTATTTTGCATCGTACTACTGTTGCCAAGCACGCGAAAGCCAAGGCAGAGCAGGACGGACATGGTATTGTGGCCAAAAGGGGTCAACCCGTCAGGGAGTTCACAGCCAAAAATAAGGCGCAACGCCTTGCCTTTTGCAACGCCAACAAAGCGAGGAATTGGGCAAACGTGATGTTCACAGACCGAAAGAAATTCATGTTCAGGTACCCTGGAACGTCAGTGAAGCCTGTGTCATGGGTTCGCAAGGGTGAGCAACGGAAAAGCTCGCGCGTGAACAAGCCGAGCGTCGTCAACATGTATGGTGGGATCACGAAGTTCGGGGTTACCAAGCCTCATTTGGTCACGGGAACCACCAAGCTCGCCACCAATTACATCACAAAGGGTGGCAAGAAGTCTGTGAACATCACCATTCACGAATATGAGGACGTGGCGTTCAAGACCTTGCTCCCTGGTGGCGCGGCGATGTTCAGCGTCCAGGGATCAAGTCAGTGGGTATTTCAACAGGATGGTGATCCTACCCACAAAGAGGGGTCGAGGAGGGCAATGGACACGTGGAAGCGTAAGAACAACTCTGCACCCACTATACTAGCTAATTGGCCACCAAATAGCCCAGACTTGAGCCCCATTGAAAACGCATGGGGCTACGTATCCAACAAAGTGGACGCGCGCGGGTGCGAAACGTTCGACGAGTTTTGGTTGCAAGATTGCATCAACGCCGGGGGTGATAAAATCGGGTATTAGATGGAACAGACTTCAGGGCCGTAGCACCTCAAATTCCCTCAGTGCAGCCCCAAATGAACAGTGCGTTGGCAATGTAGCGCAACGAGTCTGCTTGGGCGACACTGTTGTTGATGGCTCGGTTTGGGGAAGGGTGTGAGGTAGGGTCAGGCACAGCCGCGGGGGCTGCTGGGGTGATGCTGTGGAGGGCACGGAGAATGTCTGCGAGCTCGGAGCCTGGGTCAGCATCGATCAACTCAGTGCAGTAGCCTTTGGCACGGGTCAGCCATGGGTTACTGGGTTCCAACATGTCAAGAACATGTCGTTGCAAACGGGACTCGGGCAGATGCCATACTCGGTGCAGGAACCGCACGTGGGCGGCTTTGTTATCGGATGCCAGGCTGCGAATTGCAGTGTCGTTGAGGATTAGGTGGACCGGATAGCGTGTGCGTTCAATGCCATGCGGGATGCCAACCGCCGCCCGTAAGGCCAGCTTGAGGGGGGTCTCGAGCGAGGTGGCCATTGCCGGCGGAGCTGCCCAAATCTCCATGCCGTATGTTATTGCGGGCTTGATGCACGTTTTGATGATGATGAGCTTGGTTTGGCGGGTAATGTAGGGATTCGAAAGCGTTCGTTTCCATGTGTGGTACGCCGCCAGCCCCTTGGTGCGAGCGTGGGCCGTGTGTGCCGTCCAGGTACAGTCACTGGTCATAATAAGACCAAGGTTTTTTGTTTTATGCCGGTTTTCAACTGGCGTGTCTCGCCAATGCCACTGATCCAGTCCTTCTTCTGGACATGGGTTGCCTTGGGGGTCGCTTGACTGGCCGCCGGGGTTGAAGGTGATACTGTGACATTTGAATGGGTTGACTGGTTGTTGCCATAATTCAAGGTGGTCTCCCATCTGGTTTATGGAAAAAAAAAAATTGCGTTGAAGGCCGGCGCGCGTTCCTGAGATAGAGACAACATCATCCGCGAAGGCTTGTGCGACAAGATTGCGGATGTTGTGAGCGATACTGATGCCATCACTGTCGTCGTTGTCGTGAAGCATTTCCAACAAGTCATCTGTCATGACAATGAATAAAAGGGGTGACAGAGGATCTCCTTGGGCAACTCCCTGGAGGATCGGGAAATAGTCTGTTGTGTGCTGGTCTAATCTGTGGGCACTCTCGCCCTTTGCATACATGTCACGGATAACACGCCATGTTTTGCCTTGTACACCTTTGTGGTAAAGCTTATAGAAAAGGCCTGAGTGCCAAACCACGTCGAAGGCTTTCGGCAAATCCAGGAAAAAGGCGTGCGTTCGCAGGTTGTTCGCTTTCCACTCTTGTACAATTGACGCTAGAACAAAGAGGGGGTCTAGAGTACCACGTTTCTTACGGAAGGCAGATTGGTGATCGTGGAGTGGTATGGCTGGCTCGAGACGTGCTGTAAGGACTGCAGCGAATAGTTTGTCAATGACAGGCAGGAGGGTGATGGGGCGGTAGTTGCCACAGTCTGTGCGATCGCCTGCTTTGAAGAGGCTGACGATCACACCTTTACGCCAGCTATTGGGAACCATTTCAGCTTGCCAGATCACATTGAAAAAAGCAATGAGCATGTCTAGCGTACAATCGCCCCCTTCTTTGAGGAATTCAGCGGGGATACCATCTATGCCGGGCGATTTGTACCGTTTCAACTTGGCAACGGCCTGCTCAATTTCAGCTCGGGTGATGGGTACATCTAGGGTAGGGTGATCAGGTGGTGGGTTGTTTATCATGTCTTGAACTGCTCGCTCGATTTTGTCATGGTGTGCTTTGACGCGTTCGTTGCCTGTGACGACGGCAGCGGAGGGTTCGGCGAGGGAGCTATAGTGTTCCCGAAGTACCTCTAGCTTTCCACTGTTGTCTGTTTTCAATTCTCCCGCCGACGACTGCAGTGCTGTGATGCTGCGTAGAGCGTCTTGTGCTTTGGTTGCTTTGAGCGCGTTCCAAGCTGCATGGCCGCCTGGAGATTCTGTCCAGCTACGATTTAATCTAGTTGCCACGAGCTTTTTGTGTTGCCGATTGGCTGTTTTCAATGCTGCTTTGGCTATTTTCGGCTAGGTGAAGAGCGGCTGAGTGTGTCGGGGTTTTGTTCTCGGGCGCGCTGCGGCCGGCGTTGCTGTCGGCCTGGCAACGCGTCTTCGACGACGCTG
The DNA here is from genome assembly GCF_984573655.1 of Nuphar pumila. Classification (NCBI taxonomy): domain Eukaryota; kingdom Viridiplantae; phylum Streptophyta; class Magnoliopsida; order Nymphaeales; family Nymphaeaceae; genus Nuphar; species Nuphar pumila. Next base: position 14,159 of record NW_028323904.1, on the reverse strand, counting down.
CCGGCGAGTGCGAGTGGGAAGAGAGCGCCCGGGACCTGCCGGCGGAGTTCGTGCTTGAGGACCTGCCCCATGTCCAGCGGGCCGAGTCGAGGCTCGTGGGCGATCGTGCGGGCGCGGCCATGCTCGACGCCTGTGACACTGACACTGTGGAGGGACAGCAAGACGCGGCGCGCCTTCGCAGTGCCTCAACTGGCCCGTCGTCAGGCTGGCTTACTGCACTGCCCATGTAGTCGGCTCTGCGTCTCACTGACGCAGAGTTTCGCATGGCAGCCCGGCATCGGCTCGGCTTGGGGGTGCCGTCGCTGATTGACATCCCTCCGCGCACCTGCTCCGCTGGCGATTCGACAACGCCGGACCACGCTCTCTCGTGCAAACATAACGCTGGCAAGGCAATTGTGCGCCATGATTCCTGGGCTCCTGCCTGGCGCCATGCCATCCGCCGCGCTGGTTGCGAGTCGAGCGCGGAGCCGCTCTACAGCAGCCTTGCAGCCCCGGGGGCGCAAGGGGCTGCCAGTCAACGTCGGGGTGACATCCTCGTGGTTTGGCCTGACGGTGGCGTCCGCATCCTGGATTGCGTCGTCACGCACCCCGCGGCTGCGTCGTACATGCGAGACGCTGCGGCGGCTGGAGGGTCTGCGGCTGTGAAGGCTGAGGCGCGGAAGCGGGCGGACTTCGAAGCGGTTGGCGAGGGCTCCGCATTCGGCTTTGTGCCGCTTGCTGTGGAGTCGTACGGCCGCATGGGTGTCGCGGCGTCGCGGTTCCTATCACAGCTTGGCGATTTGGTAGCAGCGGCGGGTCGGGTGTCTGAAGCCGCTTTTGTCCGGACCGTGCGTCGGGAGCTCAGCTGCGCCCTTTGCAAGGGCAATGCGCGCATGTACTACAACTCTCTCTCGCGCATTGCTGTGCGTGTTGGACACAACTTCCAGCCAGGATGTGATGAGCCGGCAGAGGGCCCAGTTGAGGTCTGGCTTGCTTCGTTGTTTGTTTGTGTCGCTGTGTGCTTTGTCTTCCTTTTTCTTTTCTTTTGTTCGTCTTTCGGTAGCCTTTCCTAGATTTGCCGGCCCTGTCGCTTGTAATTATATATGATATCATTATTTTGGGTCTAAGATCAACGTACATAGAATTAATGCATCCCCGATTAACACCCCTAAAGTTACCAAAAACACTTGGAAAAACAAAATAATGATAAATATACACGAATATATGTTTAATATGGCTTTACAGTCCTGATAATTAATTCTACACAAAAACTCAATTTCTACACAAAGTTGTGTATGTAGTCCTCCTCCGGCAGCAGGTTGCAGAGGAGCCCTTGGCACACAAGCACCCGCATGTAGTGATCCACGACAGTGTTCTTGTTCTTTCCCATGAGCCCAGCACAATACGGCTCGTACATACGTACAGTGTGCGAGACATACACGGGCAAGCCCTCCAGCATCAACGACATCAGGCGCGCGTACATCAGCGAGAAGTGCTTGCCCAACAAGATGACATACGGCGAGCTGTCAGAGACAGCAAGGTCGATGGGTCACAACCCCGAGACGCAAGCGAAGTATCACCTGGTGGGTTACAAAGCAGCCTAAGATGCTTTGCTGTCAATGAAATGCTGGCGCAGACGGCCCATGACATCGTCGTGGATGCAGAGCGCCCATCCTCCTGCAGATACTCACGCTTGATCATGACCACCGCCGTGCTAGCTGCAACGAATGTGTTGTCCTTGGCTCGCCCCGCGACCCAGTTACCAGAGACCGGATCCTTGACGGGCACCTCAAACCCTTCCGTCTCCTCGGCGTCAAGAATCGTCTGCAAGTCCGAGTCCAGCTCCTGTGCAGAGAATTTGAGGAACCAGAGAACTCCAGTCCCCCTCCCCTTGAGACAGTACACCATCCTGTCGTCGGCAATGCGTGCACGTTTTGGCCGGGCGCTGCTTCTGCAGACAGCTGCATCGGGAGAGCTGCTGCGTCCGCGCTTGTGATGTTGCTTCTCTGCACCTCGGCTGCCTGTGCTGTGTGGTTCTTGCACCGGCTTCTTAGCAGGCTTCTGCACAGACCTCTCATCGGGCTTCTGTGCAGGCACCTGTGCTGCAGGCAACACGGGTAGCATTGCGGGCTCCGGATCTGCGATGCTCACGTCACCCTGCTCATCATCGCCAGCGTCCCATGTGTCCTTCTGCATCGACTCTTGGGCTGAAGTGTCGTTGAATGCTGGGGTCACTTGGGCACTGGGAGCGGCTGCATACGGCTGGGATGCCATGGCTGCTGAGGCGAGAGGATGGAGCATCTAGAAGAGCTGAGCGCTTGCGTTTGGCTCCTGTGCCGCCAAGGCGGACGCGAGAGTTGGGATGACCTGCAAGAGCTGAGCGGCTACAGTGGCGATGCCCCCCTGGTCGAGCTGTCCAGCCATGGCAGAGGCACGTTGTGGGACCATCTGGAGCAGCTGGGTTGTGGCATAGGGCTGCAGAGCCATGGCTGATGCGATTGAGGGCACCAACTGGAGCAGCTGATCTGCCAGTACAGCAAAGGGTTCCGTGGTAGCAGTGAGCTGGCTTTGCCAGCTGCCACGAAGTTGGACAGGCTCTGGATGCTGAGGAAGCGGAGCTGGTGCAGGCGCATAGGCTTGAGCTGCGGTTGCAGGCATGCCCCCTACGTACAGTATGCAATTGATCTTCAGTCTGCTAACCCAGCATCTCGAAGCAGAATTCAGCACTCTCATTGTTTGCCAACGAACAGCCAACATGGAAGACATGAGCGATGTGACTCAGTGCGCCAAGAACAAGTGGAATTTGCCCACTGACAGCGTTACTACACAGCCCAGGTCAGCAAACACCTGCAACCACAGCCATGTCAGCACAACATTATGGGACGCACGTTTCTTGATGTCAATGAGGTACTGAGGGAGGGTCCACTGCGCAAGGATGTCCTCGACGGTGTTGAGTTTGGCAGGTGGAGGAATGGGCACGCTTGCTGTCCCGCTTCGCGGCAGCTGGTCCCGCTTCGCGACAGCTGGCAAAGCCAGGTCGAGCGCTGAAGTGAAGCCTTTGTGGATGGAATGGACATTGTTGACGATGTTGCCGGCCTCGTAGTCCCCGTCGCGCCTGTACGCAAGGTGTGCAGGAGTGTGCGCAAGGATCGCCTGCACAGTACGCATCAGATCGGAGCAGAGCTCCTCTGACGAGTGCTTCTCCACCCGCGCGAAGTACTCCTTGAAGTTGCAGTCCTTGGCGGCCAGATCCGCCGCATGGGTCTGCAAGAGCTCCTCAAGATCTGCTTGGTGTGGAAGGATTGTGATGCCGAGCTGCCGATCGCTGACCTTCAGAGGCTGGACCTGATCAGCAATGAGGACTTTCTGCGCCCTCCACAACAGCGTGCTGGATGGGCGTTTGCGGTACACGACCTTCTGACCATCAGCGTGTTTGTCGACTGGCATGCCTGTGCATTTACACCATAGCAGACCTTGTAGTCGATGAAGAGCTTGGGCAAAAAGGCTTCCAGCGCGCGTGTGAAATGAGACAGCAGCTCATCGTTGCTGTACTCCAAATCGGTGCAGTCGAGATCAAAGAACAGCAGGCAGCGCTTGCTGGCGTGCATGAGCACCTCGTACAGCGAGCACCCAGGCAGGGCGGACGCATAAGCGCATGCAAAAGCAGCATCCGGAAACGAGCTGAATGTCTTGGTCTGGTTTGACGATGTATCGCGGGACATCACAAACGCGGAGGAAGGGTCAATCTCCTCCAGACGCACAAACTCTTTTCCTTGCATGTTTCCTGTGGACATCATTCTCGCTTCACACTGAAATCGTACGAAACGACTAATGTTCATGCAAGATAAAATGAAGAACAAGCGATTCATGCACTCATACGGCTGTGTGGCGAACTCTGCGAACCGTGAAAGCGTCTGCCATATTGGTGAATTTGGTCCCAAGATGGGCTGTGAGCGCAACTGGGACCATCAGACAGGCTTTGGCTATAGGTGCATATCACTGCCTCACTGCCAAACTGTCACAATCTTGCAAGTAAACTCAGCCGGAACCGTTGCAAATCGCAGCACTGCTACCAAACACACTGCGATTGAGGTCAAATTTCAAGACGTTTGTCGCCGTTTTAATCCCGTTTGCATTACGAGCATATAAACTCAGCCGGAACCGATGCTCATTGCAGCACTGCTGCAGAGAATCTCGCAACTCGAGCAAGCCACCAATCGCCGACGAAATGGCGTGCGATTTCCTAACTTCCTGTGACATCCAGGGCAAAGCTAGCTTGCGGCTGCTCATACATTGAGATGTGATGGGCATTATGCAACCGCACAGCTCAGGCTGAGCCTCAGCAGGCAGACTGGGCCGGGAGTGGACATACACAGGGGTGGGATGCAAAAGACGCCCCCACAATTTGGGCAAGCGCATTCATCTAGCCCTTCCAATGATGAGTTTAAAGTTGGCCATCATACCTGCCTGTTTCTGGTGCTTGAGGATGGCTTGGATTTCAAACGGCCCCAGCTGAACGGCTGCCAAATCCTCCCGATCGGCAGCTTCCAAGAGCTCAACCGTGATGCACCCAGCGGCCTCTAGCTTAGAGACCACACCGGCTGCCGCATCGCTGCCGACCGCTTGCTTCACCCAGTTTTGCGCTTCGGCATTCATTCGGCAATGCCCTGCCAGGGAAGTCAGATGACCTGCAGAAGACAACACAAAGCAACAATGCAAACTGCTCCGGACACTGCCAAAGCACTTTCTTGATGCGGAACATATTGGTGTTGTCAGTGTGGTCATTTGAAAGGCCTCATGATATGGGGATGAAATCGGTACATGTGCTGTGTACGCGTAGTTCTAAGCTTGTCCAGAGCTGACCACACCTAGAGAGATCAGTTGCATCAGTTTGAAGTACCGACTGAAGATCGTTAGGCTACCTTGGAACTAGTGATCGCCCAGCTGCGCACAAGAGAAGCATACATTCACAGTGATGCAGTGTGGGCAGCAATCAGTATCAAGTGTGCACAAGCAAGCATGCTGATGGGCTATGCTGTTTCCAGAAGCACGAACTACACAATGATCAAACAACAGCAGACACAACCGGAAGCGATACAGCAGTAGGCTCACAAACAGTATCTCGACATAATTGTGGCCGAGACTAGGGAGACTTTGGGTGTCTCCTGCACCCACCAATGCCGCCAAACTACAGATAGATGGCGGAAGCAAGCAGATGTAACAACCGCCAGCAGCTCTTGGCATGCGACATGCAATATTTGAGCAGGTCTGAATTCTCGCGGGCATCATGCTCCAGGCATGGACCGCAAGTTCAACAGTATGTACACAACATGCAGTCTTCTTGTATCTCCATTCGTTGATATCTCTGACATTCACTGTGTTTTTCACTGTGCTCGTACTTGTGCTCTGTGTGGTATCAGCACACACATTGCCACAAAAGGCACACCATCCTGCTATCAATGCTTGACAAGTATTCCTTGGGACCCAAAGCAAGAGTGGCTTGACATGTCCACAGTGTGGCATCACATCGCAGAGAGTAGCACGTTGAACTCCATTACAGCAACTTTTGCGCCTACCCAGCCAGACCCTTGTCATCCGAACTGTCAGAAATACAGAGTGATGTCCACTTTGTTAAAAACTCCGCATGCATGTGACTGTTGGTGTCATTTAAGCACGTCACAGCGTTGGTCCAAGGCATACCGTCCTGTGTGATCTGCTGTGTCTTGCGTCAACGTCTGTGCTGGGTTGTCAAAACCGTACTTCGCAAATGCGTGGCATTCTGCAGTATCCAGAACCCATTAGACCATTTCCAACGCCAGGTAGAATGCATATACACGAAACCGCAGTTGCCCCAATTGCGCTCATATACGCTGCTGATTCCCAAGCAGCATGTCACTTGCACACAAAGTCATGGGTCATGCACACATCAAATCTACAGTTTCATGCATTCATTGCGAATGCTTCCTGCTTGATATAATCACCGCTGGATGTCTTTTCACAGGCATTCTTCGCCGTCAGCATGTGCCAAACACCCTTTTTGTTGAGCCTTAGCACGATGTGTTATGAATGCACATTGGTGGTCCAATGGCTCATGCTGTAAGCAGAACAGAGGCTGCTAACTCGTATGCTACAACACCGACAAAGATCAATGTATGCGTCACACGACGGATAACACAGGACATGGGAGCTTGAGTGTACGTAACGCTTATGGCAGCTATGTGGATACAGCAATTCTGGCAAACCCATCACAGGTAAGAGACCCTGGTAACCTGTAGCTTCACAGAAATAATACCTTACAAACCGTCAGCACCCTTGATGCTGAAAACAATCTGGCCTCAAATGGTCATTGGGAAGACTTTTGTCAAAGTCAAAATGGATGTAACTTGTGGCCACGCCGCATTCCTCATTAAAATCGCGCGGGCGAAGACTTTTGTCACATACTACTATATTCTGAGACCGCGTGAACCCTGGTCTTGACAGCATGACTGGTTTACATCGTCATTTCAGCATGACAGCTTCTGGAACTGTGCCGGGGAAAACAGCTGTAACTGAGTGCACTACTCGAGCAACACAGCCCACAAATCAATTGAAGCTGACAAAAGACATGCACACTCACGAAGGTAACATGAGTACATATTGGGCTGCTCTCATGCAATTCTCTGAGTAATAGTGTAACGACAATTGCCAAAACACTCCTGAACATCAGGTAGTAGTTCAAAATCTGTTGCGGTGAGCGGAGCACAATTTCTCTACAGAACCAGACCGAGCATGAAGAGCAATGCATCTATGAAGCGTCTGGTGCAGGCAGCAGATAACAAATGAACTCCTTCAAATCAGACTCATGAAGCTGCGCGGCAGCTTTGTGGATGTCGGAATACACTGGCTGGCCCTTTGGCGGAAGTTGCACAGCGTTAAGGTGCACCAGCAGTGTAAGTGCCAACTGAACCATGTCACAGATCTCGGTGGCGATGTAGATGTCAATGCCTTTTGGTAGGCTCTCTGGGAGATGGCTCTTCGTGCGCTCTTCAGCATCTTTTCCAACTTTCCGCGTCGCCCCAAAATCTCCCAAAAATGCAGAACCTTCCACGTTGAGAAAGATGTTTGCCGCCTTCACATCGTTATGGCACCAGCGAAAGTGATGCAGATGCTGCAAGACTGAGAAAATGTGCCGACCGACAAGGAAAGCCCCTTCATGCTGCATTGGCTTGGGTATGTGCTCAAGGGTTGCGGCGTACACTGGCATTATGAAGCCGGTGGAGGAATGACCGAAATTCTCCACTGTACCCTGCACACCAACATTAGTCTGCATAGCCGAAGATCATGCAACCTTTTATGCAACCCAACACAGACAAATTAAACGAAAGACAAGCTACCGTCGTGCCACCAAGACAACTGGTCAAACTCTCCAGACGGCCCAAGCTAGAAATGCGATTGTGTTGCTAGGCTGCAATTTCTGTTGTGGCTCCTTTCATTGAGCGTGCTGATTGGAAATGCGTCGCTTACAGTTCTTTGAATGAGAAATAGGGTGCACATGGACCGAGAATGCATGACACCGTGCTTGATCGCACAAAGTAGACAGCACGCAACGGCAGGCCCAGTCGCCTATTTATTTTCTTGCTGAGGCAAAGGCATAGGTGACAACAACGCATGCACATAAAGCGCATGATGACAAGGTTCACCTTTAATTCCACTGTGCGAAAGGGGCCAGCGAGATGAGCATGAGCAAGCCTCTCATCGTCCTGGAGCGCTTGGCAGAAAGTCCGCTCCCATTCGCTCGCTTGCGTGGTGGGCACTACTTTCAGAAGGCCAGGCTCGTTCGTGCATGCATCGAACACGTAGAGGAACACGCTGCGGCTCATGACATTTGCCCGGAAGACGCCGTTGACCAGCAGGTTCTCGTCATCCTTGATCTTCAGCCGCGTCTTTGTGTGGGGCAGGGAAGTGGCAATGTTGTACACCGCAACAGCGGACTGGGCGGTGTTGGCTACTTTGACCTGGTCAGAGAGAAACGTGAGCGCATACGTCAGCACGTCCACATCCACATCTATGCCAGTCTCTTTTAATAAGGCCTCAAACTGTCGCATACCCGTCTGTACCGTGCGATCACCTGTATTCACACCACACAGACTTGAACCCCACAATCCTTCACACGTCGCCGAGAAAGCTATTTATACGGTATGGTTATGTTCACTCACCCGACCACACCAGGTAGCCGTACGACCTCAGATGTGTGCACGAATGGTATTGAGCAACATCGTAGCAACACAATATTGCACTTTACATTTCTTTTCTTTTTGATGAGTCATAACCAGGCTTGCGTTGCTAATTCGGCACATTACGGGAGTTGTTCCTAGGGCGCCCAACAGTCGCCACGCAAAGCGCTCGCATCGCTCAAAGCTGGGCGTCCAGTGGCATGTTCACGCCCTGTGATAATGAGAAAACAAGGCAAACAAGCGTAACCATTGTATCAAAATATAAAGCCTGCCTTCATGGTCAACGCTGTCAATGATAGATGGTTTGATAGTTTGGCCCGCAGCACACGCAGTGTGTGAACGCGTGTCAAGTGTACAAGCCTCAGAGTTGTGGTCTGTGGTCTGGAGTGCAACTGTGTACTTGCGGTATGTTTCTGAGCGGCTGTCAGGACGATGAGCGTATCAACAACAGAGCCCGTCCAGCAGGAGCTCGCGAAAGCTATTTCACACGATGTGTCAAACTACGCAGTGTCGCTCGCCTTCCTTTACATCTACGTACACTACATCTCACAGAACCGCAGAACCGCTTGAAAGATACAACCAGTTCACGTTCACCAGAAAATTGCTGGTGGACAGTGTATGACCGGTGCGATCAACCGTGCAAAAGCACAGTGTATTGAGCCTCTCCGATGCCAAAGTGAATGGAACATAAGAGACCCATGAGCGTCCGATTGCCATCACCCACCACAGTCTGTATTTCTACAAAGTGGTTTGCAAAATTGCGGTACAGTGAATGGGTGTTGTCACGAAAGCTATCATTCCGAATACGGTGGGCACGGTCGTACATTGTGTGTAGAATGTGGTACTCATGAGCAAACGGACATATGTTGTTGTGCCCAGGTCATTGGTGATTTGCGCTGAGACACGAGATATATGTACGCAGTGAGATTGTTGGCATGTGCATGCACCACGTCGCAAGCGCGATAAACACACGCGCGACAAACTCACATGTGCACTCTCATGCGCTATCTCGAGATATGCCAGCGAGATACCCCGAACCTTGAAAAAGTGAGGTACCCCGTTACTTTTACAGCATAGACAGCGGCATCACAACAGATGAAACCAGAAGAGCATACAGGAATACAAGCGAACAGAAAGACGCTCCCGATACGAGACATCAGAAGTTGGGAGAGATAGGCCCTCGCGGAAAGCGATGCCGGTCGACCTCGTTACTACGCCAAAAAGGGGGGGACACGTGGCGGGAACCGTCCTCGTCATTTTTGTTCGTTTGGCAGCGCTCACGGACCAAAACGCGACGAAATCGTACGAAACGACTAATGTTCATGCAAGATAAAATGAAGAACAAGCGATTCATGCACTCATACGGCTGTGTGGCGAACTCTGCGAACCGTGAAAGCGTCTGCCATACTGGTGAAATTGGTCCCAAGATGGGCTGTGAGCACAACCGGGACCATCGGACAGGCTTTGGCTATAGGTGCATATCACTGCCTCACTGCCAAACTGTCACAATCTTGCAAGTAAACTCAGCCGGAACCATTGCAAATCGCAGCACTGCTACCAAACAACTGGCAACTCGAGCAAGCCTCTCACCGCAGACAAAGAGGCTGCGATAGTTCGAGAAATGTCCGCGAGATATCCAAGACCAAGCGCAACAACTACCGCTAGCAGCCAATACCACATGAGGCCTTGAGGTTCAAACCAGCATGCAGGGTGCACCCTGTGACATCTCCATAGTAATTGTTAACAGGAGAGGAAGTTGCGTCACTTATGCATCGTCCATAATCAAAGTGGCATAATCGCCTTTGTGGGTAGTCGTCTATGCACTAGAGGCCTCCAACCTGCCCCTCATTGAGGGTTGCTCCATTGAGCTAATCAGTCGCTTAATCGGGCGTGACTGGACGTTAATCGGGGCCTGATTAAACTCGTTGCTCCATTGACGACAGTCTCATTAAACAACAAACACACTGCGATTGAGGTCACATTTCAAGACGTTTGTCGCCGTTTTAATCCCGTTTGCATTACGAGCATATAAACTCAGCCGGAACCGATGCACATTGCAGCACTGCTGCAGAGAATCTCGCAACTCGAGCAAGCCACTAATCGCCGACGAAATGGCGTGCGATTTCCTAACTTCCTGTGACATCCAGGGCAACGCTAGCTTGCGGCTGCTCATACATTGAGATGTGATGGGCATTATGCAACCGCACAGCTCAGGCTGAGCCTCAGCAGGCAGACTGGGCCGGGAGTGGACATGCACAGGGGTGGCATGCAAAAGACGCCCCCACAATTTGGGCAAGCGCATTCATCTAGCCCTTCCAATGATGAGTTTAAAGTTGGCCATCATACCTGCCTGTTTCTGGTGCTTGAGGATGGCTTTGATTTCAAACGGCCCCAGCTGAACGGCTGCCAAATCCTCCTGATCGGCAGCTTCCAAGAGCTCAACCGTGATGCACCCAGCGGCCTCTAGCTTAGAGACCACACCGGCTGCCGCATCGCTGCCGACCGCTTGCTTCACCCAGTTTTGCGCTTCGGCATTCATTCGGCAATGCCCTGCCAGGGAAGTCAGATGACCTGCAGAAGACAACACAAAGCAACAATGCAAACTGCTCCGGACACTGCCAAAGCACTTTCTTGATGCGGAACATATTGGTGTTGTCAGTGTTGTCATTTGAAAGGCCTCATGATATGGGGATGAAATCGGTACATGTGCTGTGTACGCGTAGCTTTAAGCTTGTCCAGAGCTGACCACACCTAGAGAGATCAGTTGCATCAGTTTGAAGTACCGACTGAATATCGTGAGGCTACCTTGGAACTAGTGATCGCCCAGCTGCGCACAAGAGAAGCATACATTCACAGTGATGCAATGTGGGCAGCAATCAGTATCAAGTGTGCACAAGCAAGCATGCTGATGGGTATGCTGTTTCCAGAAGCACGAACTACACAATGATCAAACAACAGCAGACACATCCGGAAGCGATACAGCAGTAGGCTCACAAACAGTATCTCGACATACTGTTGTTGGTGGATGTTGTCAAGGTAGGCAAACCTCACAATCAAGGGGACAATTGTGGCCGAGACTAGGGAGACTTTGGGTGTCTCCTGCACCCACCAATGCCGCCAAACTACAGATAGATGGCGGAAGCAAGCAGATGTAACAACCGCCAGCAGCTCTTGGCATGCGACATGCAATATTTGAGCAGGTCTGAATTCTCGCGGGCATCATGCTCCAGGCATGGACCGCAAGTTCAACAGTATGTACACAACATGCAGTCTTCTTGTATCTCCATTCGTTGATATCTCTGACATTCACTGTGTTTTTCACTGTGCTCGTTTTTGTGCTCTGTGTGGTATCAGCACTCACATTGCCACCAAAGGCACACCATCCTGCTATCAATGCTTGACAAGTATTCCTTGGGACCCAAAGCAAGAGTGGCTTGACATGTCCACAGTGTGGCATCACATCGCAGAGAGTAGCACGTTGAACTCCATTACAGCAACTTTTGCGCCTACCCAGCCAGACCCCTGTCATCCGAACTGTCAGAAATACAGAGTGATGTCCACAGTGTTAAAAACTCCGCATGCATGTGACTGTTGGTGTCATTTAAGCACGTCACAGCGTTGGTCCAAGGCATACCGTCCTGTGTGATCTGCTGTGTCTTGCGTCAACGTCTGTGCTGGGTTGTCAAAACCGTACTTCACAAATGCATGGCATTCTGCAGTATGCAGAACCCATTAGACCAATTCCAACGCCAGGTAGAATGCATATACACGAAACCGCAGTTGCCCCAATAGCGCTCATACACGCTGCTGATTCCCAAGCAGCATGTCACTTGCACACAAAGTCATGGGTCATGCTCACATCAAATCTACAGTTTCATGCGTTCATTGCGAATGCTCCCTGCTTGATATAATCACCGCTGGATGTCTTTTCACAGGCATTCTGCGCCGTCAGCATGTGCCAAACACCCTTTTTGTTGAGCCTTAGCACGATGGTAATATGAATGCACATTCGTAGTCCAATGGCTCATGCTGTAAGCAGAACAGAGGCTGCTAACTCGTATGCTACAACACCGACAAAGATCAATGTATGCGTCACACGACGGATAACACAGGACATGGGAGCTTGAGTGTACGTAACGCTTATGGCAGCTATGTGGATACAGCAATTCTGGCAAACCCATCACAGGTAAGAGACCCTTCCGGAAGGCAGGCGACCATGCATGTTCCGCAGCACATGCGCCGAGATCGGCTCCGATGTAACAAACCAGCAACAAACAATCATATGTCATATCGCAATGTGGTGGCAGCAGTCGTACCAAGGACTGGCTGTGTTGATGGCTGGCATTGCCATAAGCGCTGAGTACACAGTTGAGCCCGTGAAAGACGACTCCGACGCGCTACAGAGCTGATAGCTTGAGGGCATGCATAGGACGGATTTGTGCACTGAGAGTGCTCTCGGGGTTGCTAACTGCGCTGACCACACAACGCGAAGGGATAGAGCGAATTGATACGGCGACAACCAACTGAAGCAGGACAGCACTGCTACTTTAGCATTTGAACTAAAGCAATGAAGAGGGTTGACACCCAAGCTACATATGTTATGCCACACACGAGCGGCACGATAACAGAAACCATCTGCGATAGCTCGAAACAGGTAAATCAGACCAACCCTGACAACCAAGGCACACAGGGTGTATCACACGCAGATCCACTTCGGACACAAGGAATTGCATATAACTCCGTACGCAACGAGTCGCCTCCAGGCTGGAGCCTAAGCCCGCCAGGCGTCAGGTCCACGTAGGTTGTGTGCAAAACCATGGATGCACAGCAATTGAAATCAGCTCGCACGATGTATGACAAGCTGCGGGGGAGCATGGCCCATGGGAAACGAGGGGGGCGCACGTCTGAACGGGACACTCGAGTTTAGGACGGTTCCCGATATTTCGACAAAACATGTTGCTCTCGCATTCGCCTCGTGTGCACCCCATGAGTTTCCAAGGCCGACCGCGTGGAGGTTCGAGAGCTTTGCAGCCTCAAAGAGACACACGCGGACGAGGACGCAGGACGACGACACAGACCAGGACCAGGACGTAGCACGATAAGTACGACACAGGATGATTTCAGCATGGCAGCGTGCAGCATTCGGTCTATTTACAACCCCGCTTGGCGCACATTGACGTGAATCGTGGGCGCTGTCGTCATTCTGCCGCTCGACCAAGTAAAAACAAATTGCTTACTCTGCACCACTCATGCTTCCGGTCGCGCTGTGCTGCTAGCTGTGCTTGTGCCTCTGGAAATGAATATCGTACTTGGACAACACTCGAAGTTGTCGGACTGTCGCAACGCACACCCTCTTGATTAATCGCTTACTGAATGTCGTTGAGCAAGACAGTCGCATACGTTTGCCCTTGCTTTGCCCTTGTCAAACGCCAGAAATACCTCTGTTTTGCAGGTCTCGTGCAATGCAAAAGTAGCCATCTTTATTCCATCAACACGTCAAAGTATGCGCGCGATTGATTAGCAGCATCTGGAAGCTCGTGGATTGCAGACGCAGCGTGCTCGTTGCACTCGCTTCAATGGATTGGAGTTCTTTGTATGCACATTGATGAGTTTGCACGTCGGTTCGTATTCAAGGAATCGTTGAAGCAGTCTTGCCTGAATGTGCACATCAGAGATGTCAAAATAGTGTGCGCTTTCATGCACATATCTCTCAACACGGCAAAGCACCCAATGAAATCGCTGTATTTGCAGCGGGTTCGAAAACATGAAATGGTCGAAGCGCAGTTGCTTGCGTATGCACATCGGAGATGTCAATAGTGTGCGCTTTTGGAAGAGAGTCGTCAATACAAGTAGCATTGCTGAAATAAAAACCATTGAAGTGGGTCGTCAAATCTGTCAGTCGAGCTTTTGGTGACTTGTGCAATGAGTCTGGCTACAGGTCCGGGTGGTTGAGAACTTTTGCAAACG
>NW_028323903.1:0-23238 GCF_984573655.1 Nuphar pumila | reverse complement strand
ATGACGCACCACAATTGTAGCAAATAGCCTTAGCGCCATGGAACACTGACGGTGCGTGACTGTGCACTTAGATTTTAATAATGCGTGCCACGCTGGGAACGCCATTCGAACTCAGCGCAAAGAGCATGTAATAGCCCGGAATGACGAGGCCTCGGCTTTTCGGGATGCGCATCTGGTAGTTGTTCCCGTTCCGCTTTATGATCGGAAGCGGGATGCGACGCTGGTCGTTGTTCATGTTGTGAGTCACCGACCCCATCCGAATGATCGAGAATTTATCCACCCTGCTGTTGGTGCTAACGAAGAGCTTTTCGCCGTGTTTACCCGTGTTTGGCACCTTGGTGATCACGGGCCGAACGGCAGGCGAGCCGTCCTTCTTGAGCAGGTACGGAGGGGTAAAGATGTTCCCATCAAGGTGGTTCTTTGCGGCGCTGGACCCGTCAGGGTTCTTTGGGCAGTACCACATGAGAAAGGGGTTGCAGAGCCCCCCCCCCTCCGGAAAAGACGCGGCCGTCCGGAAGCAGCAGTGCGACGCTGTGGTAGGTTCGCGCAATCGGCGACGAAGCCAGCTTCCGGAACTTTTTCGTCCTGCGGTCCCAGAGTTCCGCCGCAAGCACGGCGGTGTCGTCTATGAAGATCCTCGCGTACCGCATCCCCCCGAGCACCAGTACATCGCCGTCCGGCAGCACAACCGCGTTGTGGAACGCTCGCGGAATGTTCATCGAGCTGACACGTTCGACGGACGGCGGCTTCGTCAACCCGTTGAGCGTAATGACATACGCGTTGGCGCTGGCGGGGGAGTATTCGTAGGATGGCGAGCCGCCCATGGTGAGGATTTTATTCGGCGCGTACATCACCGCGAACCCGTTCATCGCGTCGTCGTCATTTCCGCGGAAGCCGGCAGGGCGCGTGCGGCCTTGCCCCGAGACATCGTAAAAGTTCATCTTCTTGCTTGGGCCCGCCTGGAACACGACGCCTTGGCCGAGCGCAAACAGCCACGGCTGATTGTCAGAGCGGAACCTGCCCCCGGCGTCGTCAGTAAGCATCGCTGTGACCTTGCAGTTCGGAAGCTTCCGCCAGCCGTCCGCCTGCGACCATATCTCGCCGTCTTTCCTAAGCTGTAACCCCCCACTCCAGGACGCACCGATCGTGAAGACTCGGCCGTCGCTGAGCGTCGCGTCGCCGTTGTAGCCTCGCGGAATATTCATTTTTGCGTCCGCTCGCCACGTGTCGGTTCGAAAGTCGTACAAGCTTGTCTCGTAATCGTTGGCACCGCCATTGACGAGGAGGGTGCCGTCCGGGAGGTATGCCGTGCCGGGGCAGAACATGTTGTGTCCGGTGTTTGTGACTCGCGTTGCAGTGACCCTCATCGTAGAAAGGTCCAGTATGGCGGTGCGCGTCGTGCCATCGGCTGACGCGTAGCCGTCTGCGAGCTCCGAGGACCACATAATCAGCTTTTTGTTGGGTAGCACCGCAGCTGCAACAGGGATCACTGGCAGTGGAATCCTGGCCCCCCATTTGCCGAGGCTTTTGGCACTGGCATGCGCGGGCTGTGCGGCCAGCAGCGCTGTTGCACATAGCACTACGGCAAACAATGGCAAACAGACGCGCGCATGTCGACGTGTGTGTTTCTCAGCTGCATCGCTGTGATCCTGCGTGGACTTTAGGCTGGGCAGCTGAGTCACGTATGACACCTTGTGTTGGGTTGCCTTCATCGTGTCAATTTCGGCCTGCAGTGCGCAACGTCGCTTGGTGGTTGATGCCGTCCGAGGAGACCCTTCAGCAAGGTTAAAGTCGGTCACAGCGGCCAGATGCATACAAGCTGTACAGTACACCGGGCTCCATTGTATATGGTCTGTATTTACGAAACTGGAATATACAGTGTGAGACCTGGATGTGTCAGATGCGGAGATGCTGTACACTGATACGTTGGCAGCAGCTGGTATGCATTGATTAAAAACAGTGATCAAGGCATTGTGCGCTTGCCCATACATACGCAGCTATTCCCCCACCTGCGTGTATCCCTGGCAAAAGCTTATGCACAAGTCCAATCGGGCATACATTTGCACCATATACTCCAGGCGAATATGTTGACCTGTACTATGAAAGGCAAGAACAAGCATGCTTATTATCAACAACGCGCATGCGCAGACATGCGGAAGCAAAGGCATGCTCACACCTATCAGCATGCGCCATCATGTCTTCACATCAACGAATCTGCTCGCGGAGTTACCATAAATACCTTGTTGCAGTGCTTGCTAGATAATGGTGGTTCCGCGCCTGTTTGCTTCCATTTATATATGATAGAAATGGAAGCAAACAGGCGCGGAACCATCATGCTCTTTCTCCAATCAGCCCCATGGCCATGATACTCCATCCCCTTCAGGCACTTCTGGTATTATATGTCTAGTGTTCCGGGGGCTGTCCTGCTTCTGGAGGCTCTATCACCACAGATGCTGTCCACTGTAACTGGTTAGCATGTTATAAAATCCTTGCAATAGTATCATCAGCCACATTGGATGTGGTAGGCAGTCCATGACCAATGTGTTGTCATGAACATTGTGTCGCGAAGCTTCGTTGCAACGGTGTGCACTGCGGTTCTCCGGAATGGAAACGAAACAGTGCGCAATAAAGGAAGCGTCGTCAGCGGTTGGTGGAGGTCACGTTGCACGGTACGAAACGTGTCTATTACTCCTGTGTATTTCTTTCCATTCTACCCATGAGCACTAACTTTCTTCGCGCCATAACCTCGGAACGACGTAGTAGTTCCGAATACCGTACGGAAGTGTCGTACGGCGGAAGTGGAACCCAGAATGCCAGCAAGCTCGAGCAGATCGTCGCAGGTAAAACTTGCATCACATTTGCATCAATCACGATGAGTTGAGGCTGTACTTGCTTCTAGTCAGGCAATCCCTCACACACCAGTGGCCATCAGCCATGTGTGAAACTCTGATGTGTTTCCTAAACCCGGCGAGAAACGTATTTTGCGGTCTGGTACGCACATGGGTACTCTGTACGGTAAGTGTCGGGAGTTTGCAACAGCGTAATACCCTGCCATCAGGTGAGGAAAACTCACTTGCGTGAAAACGATGAGAATCGCACGTGGATTAATGCGAATATAAGTGATATGTAAACAGTATGTATTTTTCGCCTGCGCTGTGCCCAAGCATGGCCACTTGTTGGCCTGGTACTTCATTCTCGTCGCATGACGCACCATCACCTTACCCTACGGCAGCGCATCTTACCGGGCATGGCTGCGAAGACGCTAACACACACAACAATAACACTGCTTAAATTCAGATATCAATTTTTTTAAGGAGTTGAGGGAGCTCATGTGCCCAGTGCACGTCCACCTCTGCCTGGACACTGGCGTATTTATTGCGCAAGGATTAATAATGAAACATGCGAACGAGCAGAAGACGGGAAGACAGTGCTCTGCTGAAAGGTACGTGTTCGAACATTTCGAATTGAAAGCAAATGTACCGCGGGGTATTGGAACCACGACTGGGCACCGAATGGTTACACCAAGAAGACGCCTGTGCAACATCGATTGGTCTGTGGCACACACCAGCGAATCAGCCGTACCTTTCAGACTTGTTGCGTCCAATGTTTATCGCAGTGATATCTTGTTGACTGCCAGTGTAGCTGCACTCTTTGGGCCCCGTTCAGCCGCGACCAAACGAATGGCAGCTGCCAGGAGATGTGTGCAATGCGACAAGCCCTGATTTAAGCGTGCGCACACCAAGCGACGCTCCAGTGAGAGTATACAAGTGAAATATGGGTATAAGTCAAATCAATTAATCAATGACTCTGGCTGGTTGGCTCACCAATCGTTGACGCCGAATGGAAGCTGACACCCTATCGATGTGCACGAGGTGCTTTGTAGGTGGACCGGGGTGATGATGAGTGAGATCGGTCGTGTGTAAGTATTGTCAGTGATGTCATGCGCATCGTCTGATGTCAGCGCAACACATTTCAAATTTGGTCGACTTCTGCAATTCCCATGGCCGACATCACATCATCTCTCTACAGATAGTATGTGGGCACACTGTGACCGCTTGTGACAACGCAGTCTTCGTGCACAGCAAGCCAAGGAGGCTAATACAGGTTGGTATGTGTTTTTTGTGTTCAAGTATACGTGTGCACAGTCATCTCAGAAACCTGCTTTCAGCCGTGTGCACACGAGTCATGGTGCAGCGACTGCCCAAACCCTCCACCATGTAAAAATCATGTGTGAACGAGTTTGAGAAGGTTCGCGCTTCAAGCGGGACGTCCGCCCCGTGGGTGACGGCATGTGTTGAACAGTGATGCTGTTCACTCCGCCGCCGAGTCCGGCCCTCTTGCGCATTTTCCAGAGGAATGCGGCCGCGCTCACGATTTAAACGCAACGCACAATAGTTACATGCCAAAGGACCATGCTGCACGCCGCACTTGGGGTTCGCCGCATGCCAAAACCGACTCGTGCTTTAACAGCGTCGCCAGGGCTCGCGCCAAAGGACATGACAGAATTAGCGCTGTACGCACGACCACCTCACCCACGATCACCTCATCCGAAAGGATAAACACCCTGATTGACCCCCAAGCCATTTAGAATAACACGTAATCACTCAATAACTAGAGAGTTCGAGCAGTCGCTAGTTAGAACAGGTTTAGTGTACATGGCTGAACTATTTGGACCGACACCGAACTATGCATGTGGAACGGCATATTTAGAAGTAAAAGGCACATCACAAAGTATTTCACATTAAGTGGATTGCTGTGCGACAAGAACAGGTTTGATTGGGAAGGGTCGGTGACAGTTCTAGGTGGCCCAGATTGTCGTCGACTGAGTCGGGACTGCACACACAAGCGGGGAGTCCCAAGGCAGGGTTAAGAGCAACTTGTTCTCGTGTCCAACGGCAAGCACCCGAGGTTAGTCTAACCTTTCGGGGGGTCCTGCCTGTATTTGTGGTATTCTTGTGACTAGGAACCCTGTCAGCAGGCCACCTGTAGACATCTTTGGCTCGAATGATACGACTAATACTTGTTGTGCTGCAGTAGGTTATCAACCCGAGCATTCGTGCCCTGGTTGCAGCTCTACGCAACAATGACGATATAGTTCAGAATGCTACCGTTCTGCCATATGTACATACAATGGACGGTTTTGTGTCGATGCGCCGAAATTTCACGTTTTTCCCAATCTAGGCGCATATTGTAACAGCAGCTTATGGCGCATATCAAGTTGTGTGGGAATGATGTCTGCTCAACAGGGTCCATCAACAGGGTCCTTGAAATGGAGTGTTCGGAAGCTCCAACGAACTGTCGCCCCACGAGGTGCTTTTCATACCGGGATGTCTATGGTTCTGCAAGTGCACGTGAATGTTTTGGACCTCTCCCGTTTCTTGTAGTGCCTGCTTCGTGCAGTCGCCATCCATCCGAAAGCCAAGCCAGGCGCAGCAATACGCTCGTGACTAGGTTATATATTTTTCCCAACACGGATGCACGAGTGTGCCCAAGACAAATGCGGCTGTGAGAGCGCGACAGCAGTGCTGTTACAGGGTTCGGACTGGTCAGGACAGTTCCGTCACACCCGCTTGTAGATGTTTGTCAGCTGGGTGATGGAGATATCAATGGTTGCAACAATGCAGGAGAGTGCGAATGATGACAAAGTTTCACCATTGCTTACGACAGAGAGTTGCTGAGATCCAAGGGGTCAGCCACCTCGCGTGATGATGCAAACAAAGCATCTTAGCATCTTCGCAATTTGAGCTGTCAGTTTCCGATTTCTCGCCCTGCCTAGACACTGCACCATCCGGTGATCAGACTCATCATGAGTCGGGACATGTGTTGAACCAGAGAATGGTACGTAGTGACCGTTTGAATACAGTCAGCTGGCAATAAACAATGCCACGCGGCTGTGAAGGCGAATGGCGTGCTTCAGAGGCTGCACAGGTGCTGTTGCTGGACCGCGTGAAAGACACACACCAAACGGCAAATCAGTCAGTGCTAACGAGAGGTGCAGAAACGTGAATCGCGCAATGGCAATGAAGGCGCAAATCGCAAAGGGAACTGTGGCCTGCTGCCCGGCAGATTCAACGAAGGGTGGTGGGCTAGGTGGCGCGCATACTATAAAGAGACTCACTTCGTCCTGAGCATGAGGCTGAAGCCCCTTGGGCACGTCCTCCTCGTCAACAGCGGGAAAGGCATGGCATGGTAATCGATTGATTACCATGCCATTATTTCCCAAGTAGTTCTTGGTGTTGTCAATTTCCATGTGGATGCGGTAGTGTTGTAAAACGATACATCATCATCATCATTTAGAACTTTGGGTACCCATTTACATTTATTTGGGGCCTGCTGCAGCGGGGTCGCCACAAATCGTCGGCCCACCAGGAGCTTTTGAAGACGGTCAGAAGGGAGAAGCGCGCCAGAAGCTGTTCAACAACATCGCACCCGTTTACGATGAGGTACCGTACGACCGCTACTTTTTCCCGATCACCAGTTGCTTCGAACTTCGTTCCGCTGCCTTCCGCGATACCAATTGCTACATGAGTGGGTTGGGTAAACAGCCCTTGATGTGGCGCATGCAACAGTGTGATGCTTGCCGCAATCCGGCATTGTATCAGCCAACAACAGGCATCCGAAGTTCATGATCTGAGGGAATGCTCAAAGGTCGGAAGGCATGCAGCAATGTGCTTGGCTCTCTACATGCATTGGAAAGTGGCTGATTCCGATCGGTGTTTCGCCAGACCATGTTTTTCACGGGCCGCGATGCCTGAACATGCATGAATTTGGGGGCAACAGAGGGGTTGGAACCTCTGGCGATTTGCTGATACCGATCATGGCCCCGTAGAGATGACAACGGGGCTGCACACACGTGTTAAATGCACATGTGCTGCAGAGTTTTGTCAGGACGGACGTTTTTGGGTTCAGGCGCCTGCAAAAACATGGATTCTGGTGTTACAAGCAGGGGTTGAACCTTTATGTGGCGAAACACTGATGGACCTGAATCAGCACCTGCACAAATATCTTGTGGTAGATAGAAAAAGCTCAGTACTACTGGTACCAGGCGTACGCTTGTGTACAAGGTCAACCTGCAACACGATCACATGCACCATGCACCCCATGTTGCTGGACCATTGCTGATTCCCTCCACGCAAATTGTGCCTCCAACCCCGGTCTCACTCCCAAAAGCATTGCATACCTCATTGACTGTGATGATGATGTGTTTTTTTCAACACTACCGCATCCACATGGACATTGGCAACTCCAAGAACTACATGGGAATGCTGTCAATATGTAGACTATCTGCGCAGTCCAGGGTGTGTCATCGCATGCTACATGTAATGGGTGGATTAGCTACGCAGTGTTATGCATCCGGCTGCCGCTAACGGTTTCACCCTCCCGCCGAAGGACATCTCCAGGGTTTTCATTCTCGTTTGATGGGACCGTTCAGCAAGGGTGGAACTGTTCACGGCAGCCGGATGAAAGCAGAGCCATCCTGCCAACTGGGCCTGAGGCCGAGGGTACGTCTCCCTCGTGGAGTTTTTTGAAGGACGGGACATGGTGTTATTCTCGACTGATTTATTGACGACTTGTTTACGATTGATTTATTGAGTCTCCCACTCGTTTTATAAGTGCAGCTGAATGACCGCCTCAGCTTCGGAATGCACAAGGTCTGGAAGCGGATGGCCGTCAAGTGGGCGGGGGCCAAGCCAGGTCACAGGGCGCTGGACGTCTGCTGTGGGAGTGGAGACTTGGCGTTTCTGTTGGCGGGAAAGGTCGGCCGTGGCGGGAGCGTCGTCGGGCTGGACTTTGCCCAGGACATGCTCAACGACGCGGCCTCACGGGCCGCCCGCGCTGGACCTGATGCCGCCCGGCGAGCCCCGATTGAGTGCGAATCCAACTTTGTACAGACCAAAGAGGTTTCTGGTGGGTTGTGTTGTACAACAAAGGTCTGGTCTGGTTAGGGGCTAGGGGTTAGGGCTTTTATTCTTTGTTTTGCGGTGTCTTTAGAGGGGGCGGATGGAGGGGTCAATGCTGGATGAGTGCATGTACGTTGCATGCATGCTGATTACACGATGATTACTTGACCGTGCACGTGACACAGGCACCTCTGTGGATGCGATCTCAATTGCAAGATGAATGTATCAAGCAATGCGTACGACCTATGTCTCGTTTTCCAGATAGCCCTCGCTTTAATAGCCTGCCGAGGGCTGATACGATGCCGGATTGCGGTACTTGCCAAGCTATTGTTTGCGTCACTTAATGAGCAATCTGCTGAGCTTGGCCAAGCAGCGAACGAGATTGACTCGGCAGTACCGTGTGGAAAAGGTTGGCGGCTGTACGGTACACAATGTGAAAGCTGTGGATGCACACACTTGTCTCCGAAGATTCCCGGCCGCCCTCTGTCATTTGCTTACACCAAAGAAATCAAGAAAGCAAGAGGGAGGAAATTTTATCATCATCAGTAAACGGGAACTAGTAGTGTAGCATATTCCGGATCATTTGATCGCTCTGTGCAGGTGGGTACAAGGAGATGCGATGGCCTTGCCGTTTGAGACGGCCGTCTTTGACTCCGCAACCATGGGCTACGGCCTACGGAATGTTTCCAATATCCCTGCGGCGCTCTCTGAGTTACATCGCGTCTTGAAACCAGGTGGGTGGCACCCGCAGTGGTTGTCGCACTAGACATCCCAACACATGTCTGGATGTAGTGAACCCCAGTCCCTAAACAAACCGTTTGACCGCCAAGCTTTCCCGAACGATAACTGCTATGTGTTTCTTCGGTTCTTTGGCGATGCAATACCAGCCCTCAGTAGGCGTCCGAAGCACGGCATATCACGGAAACGTCAACGGCCATAGGGTACCATCAGACAATGCACCTGGTTTGAGCTTTGACTGAATAAAAGGAGCGAAAAATCTTTGCGGCGGAAACACATTCAAAGTACCTAAGGGTGAACTTGCAACTTCTGTGAACGTTGATGATGCAGACCTAGTTCTAGTTCTTGCTTATCTATGGGATACTATGATGAGGGCCGTCCCGTCAGGCTTCATCGGCTGCATTGTGTAGCAGTCTCCAATGCTACTCAGATGCGATCCTTCCTCATTCCGCATGGGGCAAAGCAATACTCATATGCGTGTTGCGCAGGCAGGAAGGTGGCCATCCTAGACTTCAACAATAGCGAAGACTTGGTCGTCGACAACGTCCAGGCATTCTTTCTAAGTAACTTGGTCGTTCCGGCGGCGCGCAGCTTTGGCTTGGAAGCCGAGTACGAATACCTCCGGCCTTCTATCAAATCGTTCCCAACGGGTATGGTGCTCCTCGGTCACCTAATCCGTTTTAATTTGTGGAGCTTTGTCCATGGCGATCCCAAATAACTGTTGATGGATTGTGCCATCTAGTTCTTGCTAATATCTGTGCCATGTAATGGTGATGGGCTTTAGAGCCCAAGCCGGCAAGTCACATAAATGGTGATGCTGATGAATGATGCTGTACCTCGAACAGCCCTGCTGTATCCATCTTGGCAACACCAATTGCTGAGAGGGAATCCGAGCTACCTTGGTTGGGCTTTCATGTATCAGTGTTGCACCTGTGCTGCTTTTTCTACGTGCCTGGCCAAGCACAGCTGGATACTAGGGATTGTGCAGAGAAGAAGGTAAGTCAGGCTGGTCCAGGTACGCTTGCCTCAGATGAATGTATTGGTAGCACTGATTCCCAAGTAATTCTTGCAGTTGCCACTGTCCATGTGGATGCGGTAGTGTTGTAAAAGATACATCATCATCATCATCAGATTATGCAGCACATGCTCCAGTCGTGTTCTGTGCCCTGGTAGATGAGTCAATGGCGGGCAGATTTTGAGCTACCAGGCTACGTCTTTGCTTGCATCTGGAACGTTTCCTTGTGTGTGCAGGTCCACAACTTGAAGGCTTGGCAAGGCATGCAGGTTTCTCGTCAGCTGTGCACTACGAGATATCGTTTGGGCTGATGGGTGTTCTTGTTGCTACAAAGTGAATGGACTGAGCGTACAGTCGACTCTGGTTATACCAAACCCATTTGTGCCCCAGAACAAGGTTTGGTGTATCCAGAGGTTTGCTATAGCTGGGGTTTGGTATAGCCAGAGTCGACTGTAAATTGTATTTGTTTTGTAGTATGCGAGAATTGGGGTGGCTTTTCAGCACCTGCTGTGGTGCTTCACCCGTCTGCAGCTGTGTAAGTGCTGTGCAGCTCACGACATACGCCTCTGTCTGCAACGAGCATGCCACTCTGCCATCGATATCGCCTTTCCTGACATCCCTTAGCCTTTGAGCAACAGATGCCGTTGCTGGTCAACGAACCCTCCCATATTGACACCGGCAATTCCAGTGCTGCTTGGCTTTGACAAATACGAATGCATGCAGAAATACTCTCCTTCATCTACCAGTGAAAGCAGGTGCATATCCCGTTCAAATGGGATGGCCTGTGCGTTCACTGCATACCATGCACACTCGACTCATCCTGCCATCCGTTGGGCTCACTAGACCACTGGAAACGGGGCATCTTTACAGTTAACGCCAAGTCTTTACAAACGGCTAGGTATAGCTTTGATGAATGTTACCTTGACAATTTCTCTTTGCCAATCGTTTTCCAAGTTCTTTTGACCTTGCTCGCTACATTGCCACAAACACCACACAGAATCAAGTACACATCAACCTCAGATAAAATGATCCTTCTGAAACTAAAATCCCAAATCTCTCATCGCCCCCAGCTGTCGCGGCCGTCCTGTGGTGGTCGGTCCCAGTCCCCGTCACTTTGACGAGGCGCGCCACGGGGGCCGTCCGGGGCCCGAGGGCGCCCCCCCCCCCCCGACCATGCAGACGGAGGGACCACCTTCTGTGGGACTTCACTCGCAACTGTGAACTGAGGGCCCACGCTGGCTCCGGACCTCCGCTGCCGGTCCTCTAGCCTCCCGGACTCGGCACTCTGTTGGTCGCTGGGGCCCTCTGTGTAGCTGGCCACCTGCAAAGGGGAGAATATCAGCCACGGGAAAAGAACGCGGTACACTGCAGCTCATAGCGGAAGGCGGCTTCAAAACAGTGTACGCCACTTCTGTGGCAACCCGTTGGCAGAATGCTGGTGGCTGCATAAGTGGCGACTCCCTCAAGCATCGCGGCTAGTACAGGGCTGTCAACGGAGCCTTGGTTCTAATGATTCACATACATGGGCTCATGTATGGTAGGACATACATCGGCTCATGTATGATCCGGGGCTCGGAGCCAGCGTCTCTCAGTTGTGGAAAGTACTGGACCTTTCTGAGGAGAGGCGCTGTGTTGATTCCCACGGTGAAAGGCAGCACTCAAGCGCGCCAAGCGTGTTTGTAGCGCACAATCAGCCGGAAGGGTGCGCAGCGTGGACACTGTACCCCTATTGCTGCTGTGGCGCTCCGCGCACAACGAGCCTGTCATGAACATGATGTATCTCCTTGTTGCTTGTTGAATATTGCCGACGTTATCTATGTGATATAATGATGTATCTATCTCCTATGGGATGTAATGATGATGTATCTCCTTACAGTTACCACCAGAGTTACAGTTCGGATGTGCTGTCGTTGTGGCTTGTTGATTATTTTCTGCCATTCTCTATGTGATGTAATGATGTATCTCCTTACAGTTACTACCAGATCCGCATGAACATCGGCAACTTCAAGTGCTACTGCGGAGTCAATCAGGGCTGTCATTAACCACCACCCAAGGCCCAATCACTGCTGCACTAAGCTTGTGTTCTTGTTCATGATTACAAGGGCGATGACGCTGACATGTTCTGTTGCTATGGTACAGCAGCTTCATGGACATTAGCCAAGTGGTAGCTCACACCTCATAAGCGGGGGGGGGGTAGTCAACCGCGTCGCCGCCTGACTCATTGCCATAGCGGTCCCCTTCCCCTGGATACGTATCCGGCCCCCTGTAAGCTCCAAAGCCTTGCTGGTACTCACCCTGCCGATACTCGCCAACCGGGTACTCCCCTCCTGAATAACCTGCCCCCCTGCGATCCTGCCACTGCCCGCGCTCGTTGGCGGGAAAGCCCTCGTATCCGCCGCGGGGGCCTGCCCGGTCGTCGTCGTAGTAGGCGTCGTTGCGAAGCGGGGCTGGCGCCGCGAGATCGTCCTCGTCATAGAAGGCTCCGTTTCTAAAGATAGGAGCCCGTGTGCGCTCTGGCAGCGGGAAACGTGGGGCGGAGGTGCTCTCTTGGTTGTAGGGCTCCTGAAGCCCTTGCCAGGGTTCTCTCTCGTCATACACCTCTTCGTAGCTGTCCTACAAACCATACTGCCGCGCTAAGTATTGAAACGAAATGGCAAAGAAATGGCCGTTTGGGCAATTTTCATCCCAAATCTTCAGGAACAATGGTCACAAAATAGACAATTGTAATACGGTACTGCCGCTAAATATTCACCGAGATCGCACAACAATGGCCGTTTTGAAAACTTTCATCCTAAATCTCCAGAAAATGTTGGTTAAAATTACCGATTTTTACTATCTACTTTTCGGGACTGTCATAATGAATAATATCGATTGATTGTACCTACGGTTGAATGGTTTGCGGGATAAGGACCAAGTTTAAATATTAGCGTGATTACATAGTCAGCGGCGATACGGTATCTAGAGTTGAGGGCTATGATAATGATGTATCTTTTTACAACACTACCGCATCCACATGGACATTGGCAACTCCAAGAACTACTTGGGAATCCGTGTTATCATTACCACCACCTGAGGCAAGCTATCATGAGAAATAATCCCGATTTATTGCACCTGCAATTGAATGGTTCACGGGATTCAGACAAAGACTGAATATTAGCGTGTTTGAATAGTTAGCGGCGATACGGTGCGAGAAGCAATGCATTGCGCCTCATGAGCGTATTTCTGAGAATGGCTGGTTGCTTTGAAAGCTCTTTACCTGTCGTGCGCATATGAAGGCCTTGTCACGCATCATCTGCGTTTAACTGAGCATATCTAGTCACTTGGAAGCTCTTACGCCTGAATAGTAAGGTAGAAGGGGTTGTGTATCAGGCCTCGACCGCTTGTTAGGGGCAGAAACGACCGTTTTGGAGACTCCCAACAAGGAAAACTTGTGAGGTCGTGTCAACTTGATATGGGGAATGGAGGCACAAGGTAGGCCTACGAGCACACCGCCGTAGCAGTATACTCATCCCATAACGGAAAAAAATACATTGCTTGTGCAGAAGTTGATGCCTTTCGTCGAGGCTAGTCCAAGTCATGAATCCTCGTTGTTTGATATCCACTTTCAGGCATTTCAAGCAGTATCCCTATGCTGAGAATTTGATAAACGAAAAGGCCACATGTAATATCAGTTCAATGATAAAGTGCGCAGTTTGGTCAGCGCTTGCCTTCCATCCAGGGTATGCCAGATGAACTTCCGCAACACAACCCTGAACCTGTCAGCATCGACAAGTTCAAGTGCATGTTGCGAAAGACAATGACTCTAAAAGACAGAATTGTAAGCTTCTACCATATTTCAGGTTGGTAGAGCTTGTAAAACAATCATTGAAATTCGAACTCGAAGAGATTACCACCCAACCCTGGCATCGCCATGAGCACTGCAAACCAGCACAAGACTGACGGAGATATGACATGCATGACACACCATTGAAGCGTGACACCATCAATCGACAAGCACACGCGAGCATTGCAAGAAACGACAGGGAGTCCAATGAACTCGGCAACAACACGGCTCAAAATATCTGCGCACATCCATGCGAATGCTTTGATGTCACTTCGGATTGATCAAACCAAGAGAACACACCAGGAGCTGTTTGCGCAACTCCACTGTCTGGACAATGTAATAGAGACCAACGGATGCCAGAATGCCTTCAGACAGCATGAGAATCGGGTCCAGCCTCCAGCCTTGCAGCGTCAAGATGCCACCAACAAGTACCAGGAGGGAGGACGTCACAATGTCAAGGTCCGAAGTGCCTCTAGCGTTGCGCATTTTAAAGGTGTACAACACCAATCCTGAACACGCCACACCAACGCCGAGCCAGAGAGAAGGGCTCACATAATCAACGTTAACCATCGATATATCAGCCACCAGCGATGAACATCTCACGCTGGACCCCTGTTGACGAGGCACGGAAGCTTGACGCCCACGCCGTACTGTAGGACTGACACGTGTAACACGACATGCAACCCGATAGTGCGACCGAACGGACGAAGAGGAAAACGCAATGCAAGACGAAGCTTGATTCATCATGACAACAGTGCAATAAGGAGGCCTAGAACACAGCTTACGACATAATCGAAACGTTCATTGTGGCACACAATTTGGCATACATGCTATGAGCCACAGGTGATCGTTGCATCTGCTTTGCTTCAAGTGGAAAATGGCGAGCTTGCCGCATACCATGGGGCCACGTCCAACAAGCTTGTGGTCACCTCGGTAATTGGGGTATCTGCGGATAGGGTTGAAATCCCAACTCCACCGGCATCAGAACACATCGGAAATCGCAACCAATGCCAGTAAATCTTCTGGCAATGAAACAGAATGATCGAATCTGGCAGGCTCCAACAAAGCAAGCCAGTTTTCTGCCCTGCCCTGACCACCCGTGGTCATGACCTCGCAGTGCGTACGTCGGATCGCGGCCAAAGTACGCAAGTTGGATAGCGTTGTCGGACGCCGTCGTTGATTGGTAATTTGCGTTCGTACGGTCTGCGCACTGACATGAGCTTACGATAGTTATCCGCACACGTGCTGCAGCTTCGATTGTACGTTAACCCACTGACAGGGGTTTTTTCAGTAAGGTCCCACTTGCCAGAATATCCGTACATCCTGAATATCGCGCCATTGAAGGCCGAAATGAAACCACAGATGCACAAGCAACATACGCTTCGAATGCGACTTAGTTTGCGAAATGCGGCTGCTTATTCGCTTGTTCGTGATCATGCAAAGTGTACCCATCAGTACTTGCGCAACACCCAGCACAGTCGAAACACCCGAAACTGTGATGCATGTGCTCCGTCTCCACCCGAATTTCAAACGTATCATCATCAATATTCTAGAAGCCTGGCGTGCGCTGGAGCTTGGCAGATTTGATTACTTCCAGCCTCACAGTGTGTCAAGCGAGCGACAAGCGACACGCTCACAGAAGTGCCACAAAGGTGAACCGCCTTGAAAGTAAAGTTGTAAGACACTATTACATGACATTTTGTTGAGAGAGCCGATACGGAGACTGCTTATTTCTCGCAATCTGAACTCTGGTGATGCTCCTTGGTGCACTCGACTCGACTTCTTGTCCACGAGCCGTTATTTCTGGTGAGCAGCGTCAGGCAAAAACAACGACATGACAGTGTTTGACCGGAATGCGTACTAAGGAACGTGGGCCATCCAAGCCCCAGAGCGCACAACTGTGTTGATGGGTCGTGAATCCACCCAAAAATAGGGCCTGGAGCAGAACGCTCGTACTTTTCTCATACGCCACGGAATCGCACAAGCCGACATGTTTTGAGATGCCCGAAGTCATATGTCTTGGTTTGTGAGTGCTGATCGGGGTCGGTTCGCTCCTACTGGAAGTTTGATCCATTTGATCCAATTTTGAATGGTCGATTAGATACACCGCTAAATCCCTGTCAGTGGGTTATCGTTCAGCGACTGCTACCGAAGCGCTTCGCCGTAACGGAAACCTCAGACGCAGGCGCGACACTTCAACATGATCCCTTCGCGTCATGCCTCCAGCCTCTAACGGGATTTTCGTGAATAGTGGCTCCTCATTCTCGTGGGTCGTAAAAGTACCACGCAGGAGCAAGGGCTTGCAATACTGGCCTTGGAAGTCCGGCAATGATTGGATGAGGGCTTCTGCAGGAGTTTGCCCGCTGATTTTTTGGTTCAGGGACCCGAACATTTGTGATGTTTCAGGGAGGGAATGTGGGTCGAAACTCACTCTGGAGTGGTGGCTCCTCATTCTTGTGGGCCCATACATTCAGACGCAATAGCTTCATTATCATCAGCAAGGGCGAACCAAGTACATGCACTGGCCCAAATAGACGGGCGCCATCAGTATGATGGAAGAGCTGACTGCTGCAGCAGAATTACATGTTGCAATGTAGTTAGTGCATGACGCTGGCCTACGGATTCTCACCGGAACAAAGCTACTAGGAAATCCTGTCCTGCGATCGAAAACCAGTGACATGTGTACACTACCCAGACCATGAACCGCACGCACACGACGACTGGGTGTATTCCATGCGTTGATGCGGCCCTTGCAAAGTGCACGCGTGCACGGGGTTGTCGGGTATTGTAGACTATTAACGTTCACGCCATGTCACAGCACCCTCCCGCCGGTCCCGTTCCTTCTCAACAAGTTGGCACCCACATCTCAGCGCTCATTTCATCATCACGTCATACAGTGCCTTGCACTCAACGTACTGAGTGTACTCGTCTCTCCGCCGGTTGTGTGTCTTGTCGCACAGCCGCTGCTGCTTCATGAAGTCAATTTCTTCCTCGTCCCATGTGAAGTGCTCCTTCATGGTGCTCGTCAACTTGGCGCCGTCGCGAACGTAGTACCCAGGGTTACACGAGCCCCACATGGAGCGAGACATTTGAAGCTGCATCGCGGTCTCAGGGTCGCTACGGACTGCGTTTAGGTGGCTAGGCAGCCCAAAGCGCGTAGATAGGAGCTCCTTTGGCTTGGGAGGGGTGGGCGGTCGGAGGACTATCTTTCCTTCTTGAACTTGACTGTCCAGAAACTGCCGCTGTGTCCTGCATGGGCCGAGCACAGTTGCAAGCCGAATAACGACCTTGAGAAATTCCCTCACTGCTCGAACTTCAAGCGGCTGCCGTGGGATGGTGCTTGCGGTTCTTGTGCTGAAGACACACTTCGAATTCTGAACTCTCTGGGCTGTCTAACTAGTTCATAGCTGACTCTGGAATGAGCGCCTACTGTTCATAGCGAGACGCTTGCGAAGACTCTCGCAATGGCCAATAGGGTGCTCATGGATTACTAGCTTATCCACTACATTCTGGACTAGAAAACATTATGTACGCTGAGAGTCCAACATGACATGCTGAACTTGTATCGACACCCAGAACTCGACAACACAGCGCACAGGGCACAGGGGGCTGCTTGGAAAAGGTGTTCTAGGCAGGCCCAAGATACGTCTATCTATGAGTGATGGGAGGGGAAACGCAAGGGCCGGAGCGGCCACTACATCTAGACCCATGCCGTCGCAATTGTATAAGGACGTACGCTCTTTCCTTCTGAATGGTCTGCTCTATCTCAGCAACCTTGATATTGTCCATATAAACTGCTCTGTCGACAGCCGCCATCTTGCTGCACTTGCTTGGTCAGCCTGCACCAGTTATCACATGGCTAGCAACGATGATTTGACGATGATGATGCAGACCATAGCACCGCTTAATGTTCACATGCTTGCTTACAAGTCACAAACCGTTTAGTAATTTAGATCCATAGTATGTCAAGCTAAGGCGTTAGCCGTGAGTGACTCGTAGGCCACATCGTTTGGCTATTTCTGGTCAGCTGTGGCTGACATCCTTTGTTGCAGGGTGCAAGACGAAGAAGACATCAGGGCTGGACCAGGTAGCCCACTGTGAGTGTTTCATTTTCTCAGACAAGGCAGTGGAATCTGGGGCTTTGACCCCACTGTAATTGTCTAAGTTTATGTTTGTCGTACAGGGCAGTGAGGTCTAGGGCTTTGCGCCCTAGCTTTGGCTGTACAGGGCTTCTCAGTTCCCTTGCACTTGTGCACAGTCCAAGAATGCTTGATGCGACCTGCACGATCACGATCAAGCACCAGAAACGACGGTGCAGGTTGTTTGGAATGAATTCCGCTATAGCGTCCTCATGATGAGGCTGGAGTTCCATGTAAGATTCAGTGTTACGAAATGGTGCAGGGGTGTGTGGGTGCCTGGCAATGTAGCTGTTGCCCTACATCGAGTCTTCAGCCATTGCGGGCGGCCGAAACATTAACATTGAGCATATCAAGCTGCTTTCACAAGCTCAGGCAACCATGTTGACGGCGTATGCCAATGTCAAGCTGGTTCGACACTCATCTCGCAGCTCATCCTGGCAGGCAGAAGCAGATACAACGCATGCAACATCGATTCTTACAATCATGATTACCAGTGCCATGAATGTCTTGCATCTGTCAGGGTTTCACGCTTGTGTTTGAGACAGATTGAGTCACACCAACGCAACCCCTGCGACTGACAGTGTTCATGCAATTGACACCCTCTTCGTGGAACGTCACCATGAATGTACGTGACTCATCTTGTATACGAGAAACAGGGATTTGATGCGGTAGCATTCAGGCAAAGCCAAGAAGAAGAGCGTGCACCTCGGCACTCGGCATGGTCACACACCCTGAGAAACTAGCGACCTCAATTATAGCTCGCTGCCAACTGACAATGCTTCTGATGTTGTGTATGCTTCAAGCTGTTATGGATTTGATTCGGGGCGAGTGTTGGTTTATCTGGCAACCATTGGCGGTGAACTACCTCGAAAGCATTCACAAGAAATGTGCGTATCGCCTGCCTTATATGCATTCTCTACGCCATTCTCGGGCTATCCGTATTGCAAACTTTGCATTCTCTTCCATACCATGCGTCACTTAGCCCAAAGCCGTATGTTTACATAGTGATGCATCATATGGTTGGTTGGTTCAGGGTCGGACATCACGGTTGCCTGAAAGCGCCGGAACGCGCATACTGCGATGCGTGCTAGAATCAAATGTGCATGAACAAATGCATGGCAGACCAACAGATAGGTATTTGATTCCGCTATGTGTGAACACACGTCCAGCCTGTTGAGCAACTTCTATGACTGCTGGTTTCTAGGTTCGATCTAATGAACCCCAAATGACGAGAACGTCACCGGGTGTTCCGTTGTACCTCAGTTTTGTATGTAGATGGCTTGTGAAGGTGAACCCCCATTAGTTGTTGTCGAGAACGGCAGGCAGCAGAAGTATGCGTGTGTAAAGTCTATTCTATTTCAACTCTCGCGTGCGGAACAAACTCAGCTGAGCTCATGTCATGAGATGTCATCACATGAGTTTCATGTCCCCGGGAGCTATCTCAAAGCTATCCCGAAGGGTATTTATACCGAACACAACCCTACGCGTCCTTGTCAGACATCACTGCAAATGAGAGAGAGTCTCAATCGCCGGGAGTCCTGCCAATCGGCATATATCCGATTTGCGTGCGCTGCGGAAGAAGGAAAGTGTGCCTTAGGATGGCCGTGTTTACGCGAAAAGAGGAGGTCTTTCTTGTCTCTTTGTAGCAACATCTCTCCCGCTTCGTCTTGCTGTGATCTCCAATAATTCCCATACGTATATCATATCGTGTCTGTGCATCGGCAAGTACTACAAGCGCGCCTGCTGGGGCTGGACGGTCGATTGATATTTGGTGCGTCGCGTCTTTTTGCAGTGTTTACCTCTCACACAGTGTCATCGAGTTGAGGCATCGATTGCTCCACGGGCCGCGTGCCTTCGTCGTTTTGGACTGGCTAGCGCAACGAGCCAGAACCTGTAGGGTTACGTGATGAACAGCACACCCAAGGTGCTCGTCCTGCGTTACATCTGCCTGCGACCCATTTTAATTTGTGTTGTATGTCACTGCAGGACACGCCCTTTCTGCCGTAGATGGAAGCGTCATCGGTACCTCTGCACTCCACAGTATCCTTTGCGCGTGAGCCTATACTGGAGCTGCGTGAGGTCCAGTTGGTATTTGACGGGCGAGTAATACTCCCTAGCTTTTCGATTACCATCTACGAAGGCGAGCGCATATTTATATCCGGCCCAAGCGGTACTGGCAAGTCCAGACTCCTTCGCGCCATATCGCACCTCGATAAATTTCAGGTGCGCACGTAGACGACGTTTTCACGCATCAAACTACACACCATTTTCACGCGCGGCGACGTGAAACCGTGCCTTCGGCTAGCGTAAAGGCTATCTCCTCCGACAGTCTCGCGACAGAGTGGTCTGGCACACGCCGTCAAACGATGCAAAGAACTTGTCGATGCATGGGTTTTGAAAGTGGCTTTTTTGTACGTTCTTCAATCGTCTGCGTCGTTTCGCAGAAGGGTAAGATCCTGTATAAGGGCCGCACGGTGGACGAGGTTGGTGCGACCGCCTGGCGTCGTGACATCTGTTACTTGACCGACGCACCATCCAGTCTCAGCACGACCCCCGCCAAACTGTACTATCGTGCGACGCTCTTCAAATCGCAGCACTCACACGTGCAACAACAAGCACACCACTTGCACGTCGGCTCCCCCAACCCCCATCAAGCACCCCCCATCACCAGCATCATCGCACAACTCGGCCTCGAACAGGTGAGCTGGTACTTGAACCTCGCAGCATGCCGAATCAATGTCCTGGGCTGCAAAGCGCTCAGTCACATGTAGTGACTTGCAACGAATGTCACAGCGGAGGGGGCATGCTGTGATTCCCGAGCGATTGATTTGAGAAACCCTATATTTGAAATGTTCGTGTCGCTTTGTGCCCGCATAGCAGCGGTTCAAGGTGCCAAAAGCAGGGCACAGGCTTGCCTCAATGACTGCCTTGACGTCTGCATGCACGATGGTTGAGTGCACTGGCTACTGTTGTTTCTGCTTATGGCATGCGCTGCTCTGAAGCAGCACACCTCGGGTGCAGCACATCATCTGCGCGATTCTACACTTGCAACTGGTCACAATGACATGCTGTCCTCTACCCTCACCAAACTCACGTGCGCATATAGGCAATAGCTAGTGTTTCTGGTGCCAGGATTGTGCACGATGACAGCATCGCCCCCCCAGGAGACAGACTGGACGCCAGCATGGCACGCCCAGCACCGGCCTTATTGGAAAGGTCATGAGGGAGGTGTGTTGTTGGTGCAGGCGCTGCTGAACCAGGAGTGGCACACTCTATCGGCTGGGCAGAAGCAAAGGGTCAACCTGGCTATCGGCATCGCCCTTGGGCCTTGCATCCTGCTCTTGGACGAGCCCACCTCCCACCTAGACGCAGCTTCTACAGCGCGCTTTGAAGAGCTGGCTCGCCATTTGGATTGCACTGTGGTATGCGGTCACACCAAGAACTCACTGTCAACTGAAATATCTACAGATAGATACATGAGTCAACATTCCACCATCACCAATGCAGAACAGGTTGATGCAGCAATTCGAAATCGCTGTCACTAGTGCATCGCCAGATTGGGTCAAGGGGTGAGTGATCAGGGAGGGCCCTAACGCCTTTGAGGTCGAAACCCAAGTGTGGGTCTCTACCGCCATTTGTTGTCCGTATATTCGTGAATTTTCGGGCATCTGGAACCGCTAATCACACGGTCTGGCGAAGCACTGGCTGTTGCAATTTCAATGTGCATAACGGTGTGATGAAATGTTCACATGGCCTCCCCTTACAGTGCAGTAAAACGACACAGCACGCATTTCCTCGTATGAAACCGAATCAATTCATCGGCAAACATGCCAGGTCCCCTCCGCCTCGAAATCACGGCTAGAGAGACGCACTCAAGGGGCTTGGGCCTCAGACCCAGGCAAAAACCCTAATCACCTGGCGGGTTCAGGGATGCCATAGCCGAGGAAACTATGACATCGCCATTTGCTGTCTGTTCAAAGATGGCTTTTGCGCATGCAAAATAATTGCTCATTTAATTAAAAATGAAAATTATTTAAAAATGAGAATCGAATCGGCTGCAAATG
Organism: Nuphar pumila; assembly: GCF_984573655.1. Taxonomy (NCBI): domain Eukaryota; kingdom Viridiplantae; phylum Streptophyta; class Magnoliopsida; order Nymphaeales; family Nymphaeaceae; genus Nuphar; species Nuphar pumila. The sequence continues at coordinate 1,558 of NW_028323903.1, read as the reverse complement.
ATGATGATGTCTCTTTAACAACTCTATCGCATCCACATGGTCATTGGCAACTATGAGATCTTGCTGGGAATCAGTTACCATCACCCGAGCCTGGGCCTGCCTGACCTGCTATTGCCTGACCTGACATGTCCTCTTCTTCGTCGAGTCGGTGTGGGACTACAAGCGATGCGAGTCGCTCCACCACATTGTAGGAAAGCCCAATTTTTCTTCCATCATCGACGCTGAGCGGCTCCATCGACGAGACAGTTGGGAACATACGGATGAATCACTACTGGAGGCAGCAACATGCGAGCGCTGGATTGCAGATCTGGGTCTCTCACAGCGGGGAGCAAATTGCTTCGCTGGGGAACACAGGCAATGAGCAGCGCGATCCTCACTATGAAACAATCCGGTTTAAAAGCAAAGCTGAGTTGCAGATCTGGGTCTCTCACAGCGAGGAGCAAATTGCTCGTCTGGGTGGCCGAGTGATCTCCTTTCCAGCAGGAACGGTTCACACTGTGGAGCCCTCACACCCTCCTGAGGAAGTTGCCCCCTCCAGAGTTGTAATCCCGCTTGAGAAGGTGCGTATGGGGTTGAAATTGCCCGTTGATGATGCTGATGATGTATCATGTCTTCGAATGTGCTGTCGTTGTTACTTGTTGTCTATCTTTTGCGTTTATCTATGTGATGTAATGATGTATCTCCTCCCAGATCTACAGCCCAATTCTTGTCTGTGCAAGGTTCTGATGTAGCTGTCTATACAACACTACCGCATCCACATGGACACTGGCAACACCGCGTACTACTTGAGGAGTCCTACTTGGGAACAAGTAGTGTGCAAGGTTCAGTATCTGCTCGTGTCGTTCAGCATTACCCTTGGCACAGCCATTAAGAGCACGTACTATACAGTTGGAGGAAACATATTGATTAATCTGACTGCAGGCTGTGCACTCCCCAAGGTCGTCAGTCCGGGAGCTCACCACCTCCTGAGGAGGATCAATCGATTCCAGATCCAATCAGGTGGTTCAATCAGACAGCCAGCTGTCCGGGCCCTCCCCTTCAAAGGCCGGAAGCCCCCCCCTTCACGTTCGATGAATCCCCGAAACAGGATGCAAGCCCTGGTCTCATTCTGTTGCATTTCGCACGCCTGATCAAGCATCCGCTCTCATGGCTACTTGGTGCTCCGGCTCTATGGAATCGGCCGACGATGTTGAAGCAGGCCTTTTGATAGCAGCTGCTGCGCACTGCAGCATTTCACGTGATATCGGAGCTCGCCCTCTGATCAGGATGGTGCCCGCTGACGTCATAATGACCGGGATCTCTTCGCCGCAGCCTAGCCAAATCAATCCTCCTTTCGAATCAGCCAAGAACCCCCGCCCCCACTCAGCGGTGTATGGCCTAGCTGCACCGGCGAACGCCCCTCTGCGATCGCGTTTGTCAGCGTCTGGGAGGATGAGCACGCTGTTCGCTTATGTGTTGCTGTTGGCGTGTAGCACAACAGCGCCTGTGAGTGGCTTCTGGATTTCAGAGAAGCTTTCATCGACATCTTGGCCCCAACCATTGTTGCAGCAGCATCAGA